>NW_010921702.1:117422-129689 GCF_000633955.1 Camelina sativa | reverse complement strand
ATTTGGAGAATGACTTGTCGAAACGGTAGAATGCCTATGGCGTGTCTTGTCACACCTTACATGATGGACCAGAATTTTACATTCATGAAAGTGTCGGTAAAGCAAATAAATGGTCAAATTCACAACACTCTTGTTAAAATCAAAAGTGAATACCTCCAAAAATAAAAATAAATTATTATTCCATATGTGAAAAGAAAATCATTGATTACACCTCTTTACTCTCTATATAGTTGTGCCATTGATTTTTCTCATTACCAACACACTTGAAGTCTAAATTTTTTTTTTTTTTTTTGAGCAAACTCTAAAAATATTTAGTCTCTCTATCTCTCTGAAAATGAAGCTCTCTATGCGTTTGATCTCAGCTGTTCTCATCATGTTCATGATTTTTGTCGCCACAGGTTTGTTTCTTATAATCTAATATATCATTTTCGACAAAAAAAAATCTAATCTATCATATGCACACAGATAGCCTACGTCTTATTTATGGTTTCTATCGATAGTTCTTGTGGTTTATCTAGCAAAGCAACTTTTATAATAGTTCACTGTAGTCACTTCGAAAGTTAAGCTAGCTATGGTCTAAACCAAGTGCTAATGTTGTCTAGGAATGGGTCCAGTCACTGTGGAGGCACGCACTTGTGAGTCACAGAGCCATAGGTTCAAGGGTACATGCCTCAGCGAAACAAACTGCGCAAACGTGTGCCACAACGAAGGCTTTGACGGAGGTAATTGCCGTGGACTCCGTCGTCGTTGCTTCTGCACCAGACAATGCTGATTCTCATAACTTAAATCTTCGATCCATCGTCGTGTGTGTTACTTCTTTCTCATCTTATCTTCCGTACGGTACCATGGCCGTACCGTACATGTGTGTGTGTTCTCGAATAAGTCTTTGGTTCGTCTGTTTCCGATTTTAATGTAATGTTAAAAAACCAATAGGTTTTTTGTTCTAGTAATTAAAGTATTCGAATCTATGTTCTAATAACCTTTATCTACAAGTTAAGCCCATTGTTACAACTACAAGTATGCTATACATTCCGTTTGAGAATTATTTGACGCATCAGTTTCATATTTCACATTGAAGAGAATTCTGATCGAATAAAAAAGATAAAAACTTGAACATATATCTTGGGATGCCACAACAATTCGAACCATCTCTAGAGAATGAAGCGTGGAGTGTGTATGCGATACAAAATTATACTCGTGGATGTTAATTGGTGGAGATAGCAAGGAGTAACAAAGTGTAACTTTCTAACAAATTTTAGTTATTTTTTGTCTGATAACACAAATCTTAGTACTTTGTTACAGTGGATATACATGGATTTCTAAATCCATATGAAATTGTAAATTCTAGAAATCAAAATACATGGATTTTGAAATAACATGTTTTATCCTTGGATTTGAATCCTTCTATTTTACACTTTCAAATCCATACAAATCCATTTAAAACATATTACGAATTTTGAAATCCAAAAACAAATCATTAAATGAATAACATGAGATTTTAACAAAGTATTTGTAAATCATAGAACCAATAACACATCATTTTGATAAGTATTTTAAAATCAATGATTGAATAACACATGATTTTTGTTTGGATTTCCAAATCCATTAAAATCATAGAACCAATAATCCTCTCGAAAATACCAAATGTTAAGTTTATACAACTAGCTAGTAATGTTTTCATATTGGTATCAAAACTACTTGACTTATGCTTGACTATTCCTCTTGTCGTTACTTCTGATGTGGCCACTACTATTGTGGATTCCACAATATTTTGACTAACTCTATTTTTAATTTTCTTTTTATATACGTTTTTTCTGAAATAGAATTTGGTTTTATTGGTTCAACGATGACTTGTCGAAACGGTAGGAGTTCTCGGTGCATCGTGTCACTTGCGTTAAGGACCAAATTAACGTTTATGGCAGCAGCTGTAAAGCAAAATACAAATCGACAAAATTACAAAGCAAAGAAAATGTGAAAAGCAATAAAAAAGACGATATTTACAAATGTCAGGACTGTTTTAAAAATTCAAATGAAGATAAAGACGATATTTACCCAAAAATATCTAAAAAATACTTTAAAACGCAACTATCTAATATTCTAATCAATTATCTCTTTAGTCCCTATATATAGTGCCATCTTCCTCATTAGCAAACTACACACTCACAGACTCACTTCTTTCCAAAGCTGTCTCTCTCTTACTCAACTCTTCTTTTCTCTAAAAATGAAGCTCTCTATACGTTTGATCTCAGCCGTTCTTGTCTTGTTCATGATATTTGTGGCCACAGGTTCGTCGTTACTCATTGCCTAATATCTAACTTTGCTACCCATTTCTTCTTTATTTGTCATTTGGTTATGATAACACATCATATATATTTATGGTTTCCCTTTATGAAAAAATTCAATATATGTGGTTAATACCGACTGTTCTGGTGAAGATGCTAATATTTTAAGTGGTCTTTTTTATTTATTAAATACTGTTGACATCTTAACTAGCTATTATATTCAAATTCTTGTATAAATTGCTTTAAAGATTAAGTAATATGCGACATGCATGAGGACATGAAACTAGGCTATAGCAGTACTAAACTACTAATTAAGTTATTTTTTTGTTATCTAGGGATGGGTCCAGTCACGGTGGAGGCACGCACGTGTGAGTCAAAGAGCCATAGGTTCAAGGGTAAATGCTTCAGCGAAACAAACTGCAGAAACGTGTGCCACAATGAAGGCTTTTCAGGAGGCAATTGTCGTGGATTCCGTCGTCGTTGCTTCTGTACCAGACATTGCTGAACGATCTAGTCTCGTAACTCAATCCTCGATCCAGTATCGTCTTTACTTACTCTTCTTTCTGTCTAGTCTCTCGTATAGTACCATGTTGTACTGTGCATGTGTGTGTTCATTGTGTTCTTGAATAAGTCTTTGGTTTTGTGTGTTTCCAGTTTTAATGTAACGTTGAGTAAACTATAATGGCTTCTTTTTAAAAAAATAAAGGATTCAAATCTGTTCTGATAACCAGTACATGCATGTTAATCACATTTTTGCAAATAAACCATGCAAGTTAATCATGGAATTATGTCCATAATGTTTTGTTTGAAGAGATACAGTTTATGCCAGAACTTGCATCATCTATCAAGGATGCAAGTATAGTAGCGGAGGCTTAGGACAGACCGAACAACATACAAAAATTTCACTTTATTCACCCTGTAAAATTGTTCACTTAGTTTTACTTTTTGCATTGGCGACGGTCAGTGTGGGCTCTTCGGTATCTGACTATCTCACTAACTCAATTATTTACTTATTTGCTTCGAACTCTCTGCGTGTCTTGTCATCGTTATTTAAGACCAAAGACCAAAGATTACATTTACAAGAGTGTCGGTAAAGGAAATCTATCGGCAAAGTTCCAAAGAAAAAAAACTCCAATATATGAAAAGCATGAAACTAAAAAGAAAAAAAGAAACGACAAGTCGTCGTCACACCTCAGTGGCAAAAAATAAAAAGTGAATATAATGGAATTAAAAGATATTCGTTTTCTTTTCTTAAAAGTTCATTTTATATATGTAATATATTAAATTTTAATTATCTCGAGCGTTCTTATACCTTTTTAGTCCCTTTATATAGTGCCACCTTCCTCATTAGCAAACCTACACTTACCTCTTCTTTCCATATCTCTTCTCTCTCTGTCTCAAAATGAAACTCTCTATGCGTTTGATCTCAGCTGTTCTCCTCATGTTCATGATATTCGTCGCCACAGGTTCATTACTCAAACATAATATCTAACTTTTCCCATATTCATGCGACTATTTACGTAATTGTATCTTCATATTTCGTCATTTGGTCATCTTTATGGTTGGTCGTAACTTTCTCTTACTTATTCTAAAGCAAAACTCACATATTATAATTCTTGTGTATGTTAATATTCTCTAGGGATGGGTCCAGTCACGGTAGAGGCACGCACATGTGAGTCAAAGAGCCATAGGTTCAGGGGTCCATGTGTGAGCAGACACAACTGCGGAAACGTGTGCCACAACGAAGGCTTCTCCGGAGGTAAATGCCGTGGATTCCGTCGTCGTTGTTTCTGCACCAGACATTGCTGATCCATCGATTCTCATAAGTCAATCTTCGATCCAACCGTTGTCTTCTTCTTATCTAATCTTTCGTACTGTACCATGTCGTACCGTACGTGTGAGCGTGTGGTGTGTTCTAAAATAAGTCTTTGGTTTGTGTTTCCGATCTTAATGTAATGTTAAATCGACTAATGGCTTTTTATTTATTAAGGATTTGAATCTATTTTGTTCGACAATGTAAATCACATTAATGCGACGAATAAAAACAGATAGGGTACTATCGACTAATAGAAATTAGAGAACCAATTAAATAGAATTATCTGCGCTGATGAATATTCCGGAACATTAGTACTATCAACTTAGATTGGTTAATCAAAAAAGTATCTCGTTAAATAACAAATCAAGTGAATATCATATGGAACGACGACGACTAATCTAATCTTTTTTCTTTAGTGCAAAGTAACAAAATGGATTCATACAAAAAAAAAAGTAATAAAATGGAGCGTTAGCTACTTACCACACGTGTCTTTGGTGTTGTACAACTTGTACTAGAACTATACACATGTACTGCTTGTAGTAATCGTATTGTTAAATAAAACATAAACGTAGCTGTAGAAAAAACTAAAACAAATAATAAAGTGCGTTCATGACAATATTTTTTTTTTTAATAAAAAAGGGAATCAATTTGGTTTGTCTTTGCGAAGTTTACTAATCGTTCGTTTTATATGATAAATGATTTTAAGTCTGCCGAAAAAAAGGAAAGAAAAAGTTAAGTGTTTGATACCTCGCTATAAGGGCAAAATGCCTACTGTGCTGAGACCGACCTGGATTTTGGATTAGTGCATGAGAGAAATCACAGGCTTGAGTAGTAATGACCGTTCGTTAAGAATCATTATTTACTGGCGGACCTATGTAGAAGGATGGGGTTCAATTGACCCACCATTAATTTGGATTTTTCCTTAAAGAGTTTATGGATTTGCATGCTATTATTGAACCCACTACTACATTTTCATTTTTGACATCCCATTAATTATAGCCCAATGTTTTTGTTCAACTGTAAGAAGTACTAAAAGGTCCATGAAATAAAATTTACTTAAAACAGTCCATTTTACTAATAAGTAATAACTAAGACTCATAACATACTTTTATGTAATAACATAAGGCCAACTAATTTTAATTTTTTTTCGAAGAAACGTCAAATTTGACTCGCACAGTACGACAAAAAAAAAGAACTTGCGTTTGCGTCTTTACTAACGTCTTTCGGTCTTTGGTTTAATATACCGTATTTATGAAAAACAAATTAATTAAGATTCGACACAGGTTAAAAAAAGTTTTGGTTCCGCCACTCAATCAATGCATATGCTGATATGCAGTCACAACAAAGTTACAAGTCCGAGTAATAAATTCTCCACCTGTTCTGGTTGGACAGATGGGTTCATTTAATTAGGTTCTTGGTTCACCAATGGTTTCGTAAAACCCAAAGGGGAGCTTTGGTAATAATATAAACATTAATGTAATTAGGGAAAACTTCGTAACTTACACAAAACCATACAAAAACTTGGTGAACGTTTGTTTTCAGTAAGAAAACACAACCGAGGCAGAGCTTTTGATGATTCATCAATGAGACTCTCATTCAAATAGCTTAATTTAATAGGTGGACTCTAGTTTTCAGAAGTGTTCCATTTTACCCATGCATGAAAAAGTCTAAGTCTACATGCACAATATATAACTGTTTCATACTTTTAACTACTACTTTTAATACAACTAGGTTGATACCCGCGCTACGCCGCGGGTTGTTTTTGGATGATTTTTTCATTTTATATTTGTTTTATCTGTGCAATCATAATTAAATTAAAATTGTTTAAATCTTTTAGATACATTAGCAAATTTATATTATTGCCTGAAGATGTTTTGATTTCTCTTTAACTGTTGTTTGTTAATGTTTGCATATCTTGAACTGTAGAATTGGAAGAATTAATGAAAATGATGAATACTTTTGAGCGTGAGATAATATCGAGTTTATGGTATGCTCTCAAGTGAAATTTAAGTTGGGACATATTTGTTAAAGAGAATTCAATGACGTATGCAATGAATGCTTCATATAAATATACATATATCGTTTGATTAACTATATGCACTATGTTTAATTTTGTTTTTGCTTAGACACATATTTACATTTTTAAAACCATATTGAGTACACACAAATTTTTCAAACCACACTAATCGAAGTTTCTATCTTTAACTTGTTTGCTCGGCCAACATTATTTGAAAAGATACATACCAACTCACAAGTATATCGTGTATATGGTATAGAAGCAACCGGCTGCTCGGCTGCTCCACTAAACGCTCATATCACAAGCTAAATGGTTATTTGGTCTTTAGAAAAAAGTTGGCTCGTATTGGGTTTTATTGTAGTCTATTGTAGTTACATTCAGTTTGTTCCCTCACACAAATTTGTAATTTTGAACAAATTGTTCATCATCGTTGTACTCCTCTGCGACTTGTTTCAGTAGCTTCTCCTGCAACTCATAAGCATCATCCCCTCGAAGAACATCACACGTCCATGTCATCGAAACCTGTTCATTGTGGAGATGGATATAAGAACATAAGCACTCAGCCCAAAAATATTCTTCTACACTTGGTAATTGAGGAGTAAGAGAAGTTTCTTTTAAGTTTCTAGGGAGACTGTTTTGATGAGAAGTTTGAAAAACGCCTTTTTATGTAACAAAAAAATGGGAATAAAAAGGAGACTGACCATTTCCAAAGCTCCTCTAATGACTCCACTTAAGACATTGCAGTAGTAAAGACCTTGGCAAGTATTGGGAAGTCCTCCAAGATTATACTGCAGCAAGCCTCATCTGCGTCCCAGCTTGTCACTGATGCAGTGACCCCTAAGAACATCTTGAACCCCACCTGGGTAATAAGGCAAAGCATGTTACTGCTTCTCAATACCATTAAACCAAAGGAGATATCTACCAGACATTAAACACTATGCTCTAGACTAAACTCAGATTAAACACTTACGGTTTGGTTAATTAAACACTTATGGTTTGGTTTGTGACTTGTATTGCGGCTTCATAGTGAAAGCGTTAACCAAAGACTATAGAGTTACCAAAGTCATAGACACGTTTATATCTCTTGATGAACCCTAACACTTTCTCATCGTAGTGAAATCATTAGTTCCACACAAGAGAGCCATAGCCAAATACCCACATCATCATGTTCTCACGGTAATGCTGTATAAGGACAAAATATAAGCATAAGTAAGAAATCATGATTTTTTGGAGGGAAAATAGCCAGAGAAATAGGACCAACATGTAAAACAAGTCAAGTGCTAAACACACATATGCAATTAACAATTGAGAAAAATGACAATGGACCAGCATTCGAAATGTTAGTTACTCTTTAATGTCAACAGATAAGCCCAGTTTTTGGTTTATCTTAAAACATAATAGATAAAGACCCAAAGCAATACCAATGAGGCTACTTGGAACCCAGTTTTCTCTTCTTGTAAACCCAGTTTTTGAATTTACCCTAATCATAAACCCTTAAAGAACCTCAATTGTAACATACCATAACAATGTTTAAACAAATCACATCATATCTAATATTCTGGATCAAGCTATTGTACTAAAAATCTAGGAAATGAGAATGAATAGATAGAGGATGATTGAAGTTTAACACAAGTATTGAGGACGACGAGAGTGACTGAGAACTATAAAAAAAAAAAAGTTAACAAATCGGAGTTTATCATCCATCTCTCAATTCTCAAGTCGGAGAAATGGTAGTAGAGATGACAATTTCGTTGCTTTGTCGAGAAAGCTAAATGGAGATTTAAAAATTAATGCTTACATAGTGGCAAGACTGCAACACATGCAAGAATTTACTAAAAGATGGATTTTTTAATCTCCACACTTAAAATAATTTCAGTTCTCCTAAAAACAAACTCCATTGATGTTATGAATTAGAAATTACCTCAGGATGATCAGAGAAAGAAGCAGAAGGTAAGAGACCAAGCGACGTAACAGATTTAACAGAGCCGAGGAATTTTTCACCAACCTTAGACAAATCCATCCCATCACTACCCTGAGATAATAAGAAAGGGAGAAAGAAGAAAACCCTAGAGCTGTCGAATTCAGCACCATAACCAAGTTCGTTTAGATAAGAGAAATGGATTACCCAAAACTGAATGGGAAGAGATTAGGCTGCATCTCTCAATTTCATCTAAACGGCGACGAAGAAGAAGAAATCAAGCATCGATTGAATAAACGTATCGTTTTACTTTTTTGCTTTGTCCACATAAGACTAAAACCAGCTGATGTGTATTAATGTTATAATTTGATTGGTTATAGGTGTCAACACCAGCTTCAATGTTGAGGCTGATGTGTCACACCAGGAATGCAACGCATTCTTCTTTTATTGTATTGATTAAAGTAGTAGTAAGCTATTTCCCAAGTTGAAATTTTCGATGTGATATTTATTTTGATGTCGATTACCCATAAGAGTTTTTCCATTAACATATATACTAGCTAGAATTTGATTGATACTAGCTAGTATCAGTCATTATGAATGTCTGAATTCGAGTAAGTTGTTTTATCTTTTGTTTTGTTAAAGCCACATAATTTTTAGTGAGTAAATAGACTTATGCATGTTGCCTTTATATTATTAACATATTCGTTCTCATTTTCTGTATGAAATTCTTGACATGCTTTTTCTCAAGATGATAATTCCTTTTTGCAAAGTTTTTAAAATCAGGTCGGAACAATACGTTTGACTAGTACATAGGTGAACGAGTCCTTTTAGAGTCCGGACTAAGAAAAACGGATTAACTTTGAAAAACTAGTTCTATATATTTTGAAACGATTACTTTTTAATCCAGTACTAATATTTTGTAGAATTTCAAAATATAACCAAACATTTGAATATTTCTCTTTCAAAATGAAGTTTTCTTTGCGTTTAATCTCAGCCGTTCTACTATCATTCATGCTCCTTACTTCTACAGGCTCATTATTCATTCTCATGTCAAATATGTACTTATCTACACAACAAATATGCGTCTACGTGTTGTAACTCTTCATTTGGTTATATTCTGTTTCTTTTTTTTTGATATATAGCTAGAGTAGATTTTATGCCGATACTCAGATTATTCTATGATAATTCTTGTGAAGCAATATATACAGTGTCTTGCTTTTTTTCTTATTCGACATTTGGTTATAACTAAGAGAATTGATTATGGTTTATATGATTTTCAGGGATGAGTCCGGTCATGGTGGAGGCAAGGATGTGTGGGTCGAGGAGCCAAAATTTCGATGGACCGTGCTTGAGTGCAGCCCCGGCTCAATATATTGGAATGCCCTTGGGCAAAATTTTTCTTTTTGGCCTTTTATCTAATTTATACTAAGAAATTCAAAATATTTGGACCCATTAAACATGTTTCTAAAGACATTTTTGTACATAAATAGGCCTTTTCACATTTTAAAACAAATAAAAACGAAATTGGACCCTATTATATGGATCCAATATTATTTTTGGTCCCCTATTCTACTATTTTACAATGAAAATGAGTCCTATAATCTCAGTCCACCCTAGTTGAGCAGACAACTGCGCTAACGTTTGCCGCACCGAAGGTTTCCCCGATGGTAGTTGTGACGGACTCCTCCGGCATTGTTACTGCCACACACCTTGTTCATGATATTCTCATTACACATCAAATTAAATCTAATATATATATATATAGTAAAAATGTCATAAAAATCCTGAACTTACCAAAAGTGTTGAAAAAGCATGAACTTTGCATATGGTGAAATAAATACTTAATTTTACTTTCAGGACAAATTACAAATTTTTGTTGATTACTTTTAGGATAAATTACCAAAATACTCCATCTGTTTCACAAAAAGTGTCATTTTGACATAATCCACACAAATTAAGAAAATTATCTAAATTTCTGTTTTACCTTTTATAAATGCACTAAAATTTTTCTTTTTCTAATTAATTAGCTCAAATTATAGGGATAAAAAGAGAATTTAATTTTTAAAACTGCGTTGAAAACATAAAATGACACTCTTTTTGTAACAAAGAAAATGTGTCAAAATACACTCTTTGTGAAACAGAGGGAGTAAAAGACGTTGTCAAGTCAACTACAATGGATTAAGTCAATGTTAACAAATTCAGTTAAATTGCAAAACGGCGTTGTTTTGCTAAATAGAATAAAAAAGGAAAAACATGAGGTTTAAACCTGTTACCTTTGAAAGAAAACATAAGTTATTTAATCAACTGAGCTATAATGATTAATTAAAGAAAAAATTAGAATACATATCTCAATCTTAATAGGTAATTTTAACTCTATACTAAATCTTTTAAGTCTTTGAAATGTACCCTTATGGGCTGAACTAAATGACTATTTTGTCCTTGATTACAAATTAAATTAAACTAAATACAATATAATTAAATTAATTTATTTGAAAATTTTATTTTTAAAAATAATGTGTAAACTAGATATTCAGAATTTTCTGGATTAGTTTTTAAAAATTATGAATTAATTTATTATATATAATATTAATCAATAACTAAAAAATTAAATTAAGATAAAATAAATAACATATACCCTTAATTAATAATTAATTAAACATTAAAAAAATAAACACAAAATAATTAAACTCATCATTGTTAGACAATTATTTTTAAAAATAACTGTTTATATTTTAGATATTGAATTTTTTTTGATAATGATGAAGTAGTTTATTATGGAAAATATTAATCAATAAAAAAATTTAAGAAGTTTTTTTTGATAATGATGATGAAGTAGTTTATTATGGAAAATAAATTAAAATTTTTAAAATTAAAATTATGGAAAATATTTTAGATATTAAAATTTTTTTTTGATAATGATGATGAAGTAGTTTAAAAAATAAATTAAATTTTTTTTGATAATGATGAAGTTGTTGTGAAACACTTAGTGGACTCAATAGACTGGCCCATATACTATCCATGGAGACTCGGCCTCTCGGCCATACTCGGTCCGCACACACCTTTGGCCCATGAGCCGAAGCCTTCTCGGCAACTCCTTACTTATGTCGGTTTAAGCTTAGGGCTTTGTACTCTACTATATATATGTGTGTAACCTCGGGATTAATTAATAAGAATACACAAGAGCTTTATCCCTAAACTCTATATTCATTACACGTTATCAGCACGATAGCCTCTTACCCTAAAACCCTAAGGCAGCCGCCGATTCTCTCTTCTTCCCTAAAACCCTAAACCGCCTCTTGTTCTTCATCCCCTTCGAGACTTATCTCTTTGTCTCGAGTTCTCTTGCTGATCCACGAGCATCCTTAGCTCGTGATCAAGTTCTTCTCAAAACCCTATCGAGGTTCGTAGTTCGCGGTTTCGGGGGTGAGTTCGCGCGCAAGGAGCTGTTCGCGGTTCGCAAGGAAGCTGTTCGCGGTTCACGGGAAGCTGTTCGAGGTTTGAAGTTCGTGAGATATCTGAGGTCTTTAGCTCCCAGATCATATCCGGTCAGACCGTATTGGTGTTAAGGTAAAGAAACTCGAAACCTCCTTAGAACCCGAAAATCGAATTTGGACTTTAAATCTATTAAATCCTAAAACAAACAAGTACACAACCAACATAGCTTGAGATCTCTAGAAACTAAAACTTAAAATCGGATTGCATGATGTTTAAAACTAAAACTAAAACTAAAACTTAAAGANTAATCCCTAGAGCTACTCTCTCAAATTAAGAGATCACTGTAGTACTTAGGGGTCGGATTCTACAGAGACTCAAGATCACACACAATGGATTATAGAGTTTTATAATTAAGCTAAAAAAATTAAATTGAATAAAGAAAAGCAATGCAAAATATTAAATAAAGCTGTTGTAAATTCAGAAGATCAAAAAGCTAGGTCTAGAGAATTTCTCAGGAAAATATGAAATATTAAATCAATCAATAAATTAGGATTCAAGCAATTAAGAACAGATCTAGAACTCTAAACACTTTTGTAAATTAAATCAGTTCTCACTGCAAATAATATCTAAATTTAAAACCAGAAAATCCAAATCTCTTTGTAAAATTCTAGGTTAAAAATCAGCAATAAAATCAGGTTTAGATTGTTCACAAAATTATTAAATCAAATCTCTTTGCAAGAAATAATTTTGCTCATCAAAAGGTTTTATCAGGAAAATCAATTATATTCTCATATCAATT
>NW_010921702.1:114619-116168 GCF_000633955.1 Camelina sativa | reverse complement strand
ATTACAGAAATTGTAAAAGGACAAAAGAAGGTCCTAGAGACTATACCTGCACTAGCCACTGGTTTATACCATGCTAAGATTAATATGATAGAAGCTAACTTGGCTAAGCACAGAATGTTCAATGAACAATTCACTCTATGGCATGACCGGCTAGGCCATCCGGGTTCGAACATGATGCGTAAACTGATTAAAAGTTCGAATGGGCACAGNTCTCGATGATGAAGGATACTTTGATCATGAGAATGATGACTCCCTAGAGACTTCCGATTGCCTCAAAGATGATGAATGAATTTTTGGTTTTTATTTTGGTTTAATTCTATGCTTTTATGATTTAATTTATTCTATGTATTGGATAATTGATTTGGTTTAAATTCAAGGATTTATTTTATAAATTATTTGCCTTATTAAATTAAAACATAAAATGTTGTTTTATATTGAAATGGTTGAGGATATGAGTGAACTAGTGGTGGACAGTGGATCCAGCCACACTATACTAAGAGATAAAAGATATTTTATAAACCTCACCATGAAAAATGCCAATGTTAGTACAATTGCGGGTATAGCAAACTTGATAGAGGGCTACGGACAGGCTCACATATTTTTGCCTAATGGCACACACATTGAATTAATTGATGCCTTATACTCACCCAGCTCTAAGAGAAACTTATTGAGCTTTAAAGATATAAGATTAAATGGTTATCATGTTGAAACCAAGGGTGAAGGAACTAAAGAGTTCCTCTACATTACAGAAATTGTAAAAGGACAAAAGAAGGTCCTAGAGACTATACCTGCACTAGCCACTGGTTTATACCATGCTAAGATTAATATGATAGAAGCTAACTTGGCTAAGCACAGAATGTTCAATGAACAATTCACTCTATGGCATGACCGGCTAGGCCATCCGGGTTCGAACATGATGCGTAAACTGATTAAAAGTTCGAATGGGCACAGCCTTAATGTAAGAAAAGTTATCCCTAAACATCTCACTTGTGTAGCATGTGCACAAAGGAAACTTATTATAAGGCCATCACCAGTAAAAGTCACAAAAGAGACTTTACATTTTCTGGAAAGGATACAAGGTGATATATGTGGACCAATAAACCCATCTTGTGGGACATTTAGATATTTTATGGTGATGATAGATGCATCAACCAGATGGTCACATGTTTGCTTGTTATCTACAAGAAATCTAGCATTTGCTAAGATGTTGGCTCAAATTATAAGGCTAAGAGCACACTTTCTAGATTTCCCACTTAAGACTATACGTCTAGATAATGCTGGTGAATTCACATCCCAAGCGTTTAATGATTACTGTATGTCCATGGGGGTGAGTGTGGAACATCCTGTGGCACATGTCCATACACAAAATGGACTAGCTGAGTCCTTCATTAAACAAATACAAATGATAGCTCGACCATTGTTAATGAGATCGAAGCTCCCTGTGTCGGCTTGGGGACACGCAATATTACATGCAGCAGAACTCATACGCGTCAGGCCATCTAGTGAACACAAATATTCACCATCCCAACTATTAACGGGTCAAGAGCCA
>NW_010921702.1:95650-114400 GCF_000633955.1 Camelina sativa | reverse complement strand
AAACAATGGTATCCTTGTGCATCAAAGGGCATATACAGAAAAGGTACTCAAGAGGTTTAATATGGAGCAAGCTCACCCATTGACTAGCCCCATGGTTGTGAGAAGTACATATGTAGATAAAGATCCATTTGCTCCTAAGAAGGCCGATGAAGAAGTTCTCGGACCAGAAATGCCTTACCTCAGTGCTATAGGAGCGTTAATGTTCTTGGCTAGCCACACTGGACCAGACATATGCTTTGCCGTGAACCTCCTAGCAAGATATAGTTCTTGTCCAACCATAAGGCACTGGAATGGTATTAAACATGTTCTGCGTTACCTACAGGGAACGACAGATTTTGGTCTACATTACACTAACTATAACAAAGATGGTTTAGTTGGTTTTGCTGATGCAGGTTATCTATCCGATCCACACAATGACAAGTCACAAACAGGTTATGTGTTTACACACGGTGGTACAGCAATCTCTTGGCGTTCTATGAAACAAACCCTTGTAGCCACATCATCAAATCACGCAGAGATACTAGCAATACATGAAGCCAGCCGTGAGTGTGTCTGGTTGCGGTCCGTGATTCAGCATATTCAGACAGACAGTGGATTGGAAGACATCAAAGAAGCAACCATAATTTATGAGGACAATACAGCCTGCATCGCACAGCTCAAAGAAGGTTACATCAAGGGAGATCGGACGAAGCACATACTGCCCAAATTCTTCTTCACACATGAACTACAAAAGGCCAGAGAAGTTCAAGTGTTGCAAGTGCAGTCATGCGACAACTCAGCCAATCTCTTCACCAAATCGCTACCGACAACAACATTCAAGAAGCTCACGCATCAGATTGGAATGCGGAGACTTAAGGACTTGGAGTGATGTTTGGAACAGGGGGAGCAATGTGTGCTGTACTCTTTTTCCTTCACCAAGGTTTTGCCCAATGGGTTTTCCTGGTAAGGTTTTAATGAGGCAGCACCCCCAAGCACATTGCATAGATCCCATTCCAGCATAGGCACGGTCATCTCGTCCAAGGGGGAGTGTTGTGAAACACTTAGTGGACTCAATAGACCGGCCCATATACTATCCATGGAGACTCAGCCTCTCGGCCATACTCGNTATGAAACAAACCCTTGTAGCCACATCATCAAATCACGCAGAGATACTAGCAATACATGAAGCCAGCCGTGAGTGTGTCTGGTTGCGGTCCGTGATTCAGCATATTCGGACAGACAGTGGATTGGAAGACATCAAAGAAGCAACCATAATTTATGAGGACAATACAGCCTGCATCGCACAGCTCAAAGAAGGTTACATCAAGGGAGATCGGACGAAGCACATACTGCCCAAATTCTTCTTCACACATGAACTACAAAAGGCCGGAGAAGTTCAACTGTTGCAAGTGCAGTCATGCGACAACTCAGCCAATCTCTTCACCAAATCGCTACCGACAACAACATTCAAGAAGCTCACGCATCAGATTGGAATGCGGAGACTTAAGGACTTGGAGTGATGTTTGGAACAGGGGGAGCAATGTGTGCTGTACTCTTTTTCCTTCACCAAGGTTTTGCCCAATGGGTTTTCCTGGTAAGGTTTTAATGAGGCAGCACCCCCAAGCACATTGCATAGATCNTTTGGAATTGCAGCTTGAGTACAGAAACAATGGTATCCTTGTGCATCAAAGGGCATATACAGAAAAGGTACTCAAGAGGTTTAATATGGAGCAAGCTCACCCATTGACTAGCCCCATGGTTGTGAGAAGTACATATGTAGATAAAGATCCATTTGCTCCTAAGAAGGCCGATGAAGAAGTTCTCGGACCAGAAATGCCTTACCTCATTGCTATAGGAGCGTTAATGTTCTTGGCTAGCCACACTGNAATTAATAAGAATACACAAGAGCTTTATCCCTAAACTCTATATTCATAAGAAAAGTAGTTTATTATGGAAAAAATTAATCAATAAAAAAAATTAAAGAAAATTAATCAATAGATAATATTATTTTTCATTTAATAAAAAAGTTTTGAAAAATAATAATATATTTTAATTTATTTTGAAAATTGTTAACTTTAATAAAATAATAATAAATTGTGATATTTTAGAAAATAAATCAACAGTTCAAAAAAATCGACTATGTAACAAATCAATTAATAAAAAAATAAATCGACTTTTTAATATAAGTCAACAAAGAAAAAAACATAAATCAGCAGGAATAAAATATAAGTCGACAGTTAAAAAAGTCAATCATATTAATAAGTCAACTTAAAATAAAATAAGCCTACTAATACCAAACAAATCAACGGGAAAAAATTATAAATCAACAAACAAAACAAATAATTCAACATCATCAAAAGTCGACTTTGTAAAAAAACAATCAAACAAAAAAAATCGACAATTTTATAATAAATCGATGGAAAAATAAATAAGTCGACAAAAATTAAACTTAAGTCAACCATTCAAAATATCGCCCTTATTAATAAATCAATGTAGAATATAATAAGTCAACAATAGATAAACAAATCAAGAGAAACAAATATAAATCGATGAACAAAAAAAATAAGTCAACAGTTAAAAAAATCGATTATGTTATAAATCCACTAGCCATAACATAAGTCAACTGTTCTAATATAAGTCAATGACACAGATAATTAAGTCAACAGAAGTAAAAAAACAAAACGATTATTCAAAAAATCGACATTATAAATAAATCAACCTTAATTAAAATAAGTCTAAAACATTGATATATATATATATATATATATATTATAAATTGTATAATCTTGAATTATTTATTTTTAAAGAAAATTAAATCTAAATAATATCAACAAAAATATTTAAATTCCTTTTCTTTAACCAAAATTTTAAGATCAAAAATTTATTCATGTAATCATTATTTAAAATACAATAAATAATTTTCCTTATAATTTTAAATTATTAAATAATTAATTCTGAATTTAAGAATTTTAAAAAGTAATTTATTTTTAAAGTTAATTTATTTTTAAATATAAGTTAAGTTTTTATTGTTTTTATTTAATTGTTAAAATTATTTAATAATAAGGTTATTTTTATCCATTTTCATTCCAAAATGTGTAATTTTCAAATTTCTTTTCAAATATAGTATAGTTTTCAAATTGTCCCTTAATTAAATGATATTGCACAAAATTTTGAGATAACGATTACTTGATAATATGATCAGCGACAAAAAAACTTTCTCCAATCGGAGAATCCAGTCTCCCAGTTCCAAAGGGGATGCTAAGGCGAGTGAAGAAGGTTAAATTGATTTCTGATTTGTTTGTATTAAATTACAGAGAGTTCAAAGATTCTGGGAGATTGGGATTCAGCTCTTCCAGTGAATCTTGAAGAAAGAATCGTGATGGTCTCTGTTCCCACTTCACCGGGATCTAAAGACGAAAGAAAGAAAAAGATGAAGAAGAAAAAGAAATTGAAAGTGAAGCGAGAGAGCACAACAAGGAAGAAGAAGAAGGAAACATGTAAGAGTTAACATCCAGCTACTGATGTTAACTATGGTAGCTGGACTTGGAAGAGCATTGCTTGGATCCTATAGCTCGGGAACAAAGGATTTCTTCTCAGAATTTGAATACTAATGTCCTTGCGTTGTGGTTTGAGGTCTTCCATCCATAGTTTATTCATTTCCTCATTTCTTCCTTGCCTTGTAATGTGCTGATAAGTTTGAAGGTGTGATCTCTTCTCTCTTATCTCTTCTCAATCCCAAGTACAAACGATGAACTCTAACTGACAAGATAGGAGTTACAATGCTCCTCTCCTATCACCATGAACAGAGCACGCNTATATATATATATATATATATATTATAAATTGTATAATCTTGAATTATTTATTTTTAAAGAAAATTAAATCTAAATAATATCAACAAAAATATTTAAATTCCTTTTCTTTAACCAAAATTTTAAGATCAAAAATTTATTCATGTAATCATTATTTAAAATACAATAAATAATTTTCCTTATAATTTTAAATTATTAAATAATTAATTCTGAATTTAAGAATTTTAAAAAGTAATTTATTTTTAAAGTTAATTTATTTTTAAATATAAGTTAAGTTTTTATTGTTTTTATTTAATTGTTAAAATTATTTAATAATAAGGTTATTTTTATCCATTTTCATTCCAAAATGTGTAATTTTCAAATTTCTTTTCAAATATAGTATAGTTTTCAAATTGTCCCTTAATTAAATGATATTGCACAAAATTTTGAGATAACGATTACTTGATAATATGATCAGCGACAAAAAAACTTTCTCCAATCGGAGAATCCAGTCTCCCAGTTCCAAAGGGGATGCTAAGGCGAGTGAAGAAGGTTAAATTGATTTCTGATTTGTTTGTATTAAATTACAGAGAGTTCAAAGATTCTGGGAGATTGGGATTCAGCTCTTCCAGTGAATCTTGAAGAAAGAATCGTGATGGTCTCTGTTCCCACTTCACCGGGATCTAAAGACGAAAGAAAGAAAAAGATGAAGAAGAAAAAGAAATTGAAAGTGAAGCGAGAGAGCACAACAAGGAAGAAGAAGAAGGAAACATGTAAGAGTTAACATCCAGCTACTGATGTTAACTATGGTAGCTGGACTTGGAAGAGCATTGCTTGGATCCTATAGCTCGGGAACAAAGGATTTCTTCTCAGAATTTGAATACTAATGTCCTTGCGTTGTGGTTTGAGGTCTTCCATCCATAGTTTATTCATTTCCTCATTTCTTCCTTGCCTTGTAATGTGCTGATAAGTTTGAAGGTGTGATCTCTTCTCTCTTATCTCTTCTCAATCCCAAGTACAAACGATGAACTCTAACTGACAAGATAGGAGTTACAATGCTCCTCTCCTATCACCATGAACAGAGCACGCAGGCTCTCTAACAAACTCTCACTTAAGTGATCACGAAGGATGAGTCTTTACAATAGACTCTACTCGCTATTTATACTACTATCTATTTCTTTAGCTCCTCACACGTGCCTCTTATGTGCTTATCAATACTCCCCCCTTTCAAAACAGCTTGTCCTCAAGCTGTGATGTAGCCAAAGTAGTGAAGATGGAAACCAAAAAAGACAATCGATGTTTTCATGGTAGAGCTGCTGCACACACATTAATTCTCCACACCATAGTGTAGTTGCAGGTTCTGAGAATGTCTTCTGCAGTTTCTTCTTTCTCCAGCAATGCCATACTGAAAAGTAGCCGATCTTGTCTACAGTTGCAGTAGACCAGGAGCCATGTGTAACATCACTACAATGAAACTCAACCAGAAACCCAACAATCATATACTCGATGCCACTCTTGTTAACACATACAGGCCAATTCCCTTTGTCATGTTCATTCATCGTTTGATGAGAGTCCACCAAACTGTCTTGAAATCGCAAATAAAGTAATCTCATAGGATGCAATTGTTGCAGATTATTGTATCTCTTCCAACTCACTGTTCTGCTCCAAGTGTGTGAGTAATCATGTTTGTGTCGTCTCTTAAGTCGTACCTTCTTTGGCTTGTATTTGAACATCCATTATTTCAAATGTCTCCTTCTCTTCTTTGTTTTCAAACTTTCTTTCTGTGGAGACAATGGCCTGGACATTTGGTATAGAGAACAAATGTTGTGGTACTACTCAAATTCTGAAACATCTCACCATCACCTTTTATCGAAACCATCTTGATGTTATCCTGAAATCCGTTGGTAGCTATTACCAAGTCTGAAGCTTGTTGATGACACAATTTCTTCACACAAACAGATTCTTCTTTCTGCATCAATTGCCTCAGGGCATCCTTAATGGGAGAACATTTTTTTGTGTTCTTAGATTAAATATATAGTGAAAATAATGTAAAATCAGTTGTTAAGATCATAGGTAAAAAAAATGGGGGAACTAATTTTGGTGTTCTTAGAATAAAAATATACTGTTTAAGAACATGTTTAAGATTTAATAAAAAAACAAAAAAGCTTAGTTGATGAACAAACTAATACAACTAATCCTAATAAAAGAAGAGTCAGGTCTGAATTTAAAGCTCTGTCTCGTTTTCGTTGAAGTTCCAGTCTCTGACAAGGTCTCTTCTCACAGCACGGCTTCGTACTAAGCGTGGTGAGGCTCCTTCACCTGCTTGGAAATTGGGTTGTGGGGTTACCTTTGAGGATGATGCAGGGAAAGTGTTTACCTTTGAGGATGATGCAGGGAGAGTGTTTACCTTTGAGGGTTACCTTCCTTGTGAGGCAGCTGACAATCACAGAGCATCTACCTTCGTTGTCTGAGCTAGAAACAGAGTAGCTTCTAAATGAGTGGGATGGGCTCTCTACACTATGGCACACGGGGTTTGAATCACAAGCACACTTGCTCTTTAAAATTCCTGCGTTTAGACATAGTCCAATGGTTTCAGAAACATACGAATGGAACATAAGATAAAGGTCTGCTGCGAGTGATCTCACATTTCTGTGGAACAAGTTACTTGAAAAAGGACCCTTCATTGTGAAATAAATAGAACAAGAACTAAGCTAACCATTCACAAAAAGTCAATTCCTTTACTCACGAAATCTAAACAAAATCAGACACCGTTTCAAACAGCAATATTGAACTTCTTCGAATCACCAACTTACTCATGAACACTAGCAAGCAAAAACAAAGACAATGCAAAATTTTACATCATTCGAAAAAAGAACATCAACCTTCAACTTCTCCCCATCATCAGCCCACACGAATACCAAATTAAGTATCTTTCCAGTTTCTTCCTCTCTATGAATCTAACAAGAAACACCAAAACCCATCACTAAACTCAAAACTCATTCACAATATCCGCATTTTACTAAATCCAACGATTGAAACTGAAATCTTAAGAATAATACCCTGAGGGGAAGTACTCGACCCGATTCAACAAGCGACGAAGAGCCCTGACCAGCTCGGATCTGAAGCGGGAATCCGACTGCGGGAAAACCACGGCGGGAATCCGACCAATCGTCCGGTCTCGAGCCGATACTCCTCGACCCGTGGCTTCGCGTGGAATCGATTTGGGTGTTTTAATCGGAAGATTTTTGTGTTAATACGGCGAGGATGAAGGAAACGAAGTCGCGATATCGAAGAAGAAGGTGAATGCTACTTTTTTCGACCAATCAGAGGAGAGGAAAAATATTAGAACACCCTTTGGATCAGTTCTGAACCAAGATCAAAAATATTGATCTAAGCCCACTGTTACTTATTTTTATTATTTATTGGGCTTAGAACATGGGGAAAGTTATCCCATTAAGGATGGCCTCACATCAATTTCTTCACCATGTAACTGTTCCTCTTTCTGAACCATCCAAGCAACACTGGCCTCAGTAGGTGACAAGAGTCGATTGTACTCTAGAACTTCCAATGTTAAATCCTCAAGAACGTTCTTTGATTCATCTTTAAAAATCAAAGCTTTTTTGCTGACCAAAATCTTTCTCAATCAACTCATGCTCCTCCTCAGCTGAATTTGATTCTTGCATTGAATCTTTTACTAAAATCACTTCATTATCAGAAGTTTGTATTGATGGGCTTGACGGCTTGACGTTTCCAAACCAAACATACAATCGTGACTTGAAATCCTTCCAATTTGTGAAGGATACATATGCCTGAACCAACTCAAAGCATCTCTTTCCAAGTGCGACAACACCAAACTTAGCTTCTCCACATCATTATTTTGAGAAAAACGAAAGAATCTTTCAACTTTCGAAATCCAAATACACGGATAAACTCCATTGAAAATAGGTATTTCGACTGGCTTGACCAAACCATCTCCATATCCCATCATTAACGTTGATTCGTTCTTGCTCAAAAGTGAATTATCTTTCTGATGTTCCATTGATATGTTGAGCCCTGAACCATAAATATTTACCTACGTTGATGAAAGAATCTTGTTTGCAGTTGCAATGTGTTCCACGTCCAACGATTGCCTTTCAAAAAACAAATCCCCGTCGCGATGCTTTTCTTTCTTCTTCTCCGAGACTTCAATCGATTTTTCTTCTCTATGCTCCTGAATGAGTCTGATTCTTTCAGCGGTGTCACCAAATCGCAACAACAAAGCTAACTCCATCATTCCCCAACTGTCAAAATATCCACATCCTCTTGTTCGCCATTGAAACCACAAGAGAGCTTCACCTTCGAGAAGACTTTGCGCAAGATTCAGCTTCTCATCTGCCGTGAAATCCTCTTGGATAAAGAACTCCTCTAACCATGAAAGCCATGGTCGCAATTCACCAGCCACACCATCGAAGATGGGAAATCCCTCAAGACACATTGCGATCAAAATCCCCAAATTGTATAATCCCCAATTCGTCGAACCCTAATCCTTCTCTCGCGTTGACCCTTCGATCACAGTTTCACCGCACCATTTGATAAGAATGAAGGTGATGATCTCTTCTCTCTTATCTCTTCTCAATCCCAAGTACAAACGATGAACTCTAACTGACAAGATAGGAGTTACAATGCTCCTCTCCTATCACCATGAACAGAGCATGCAGGCTCTCTAACAAACTCTCACTTCAGTGATCACGCAGGATGAGTCTTTACAATAGACTCTACTCGCTATTTATACTACTATCTATTTCTTTAGCTCCTCACACGTGCCTGTTATGTGCTTATCATGTGCTCTATTATTTTACAGTTCCTGCAGTTGTTACTCTTTTCAGAAGGCACTGTGTATTTCATCTGGCTTTATAGAAAATGGTATATGTTATTAAAAAAATAAAACATGGAGAAGTTCTTAGATAAGTTGCCGCAGATGGATCTGATGCGTTTGGAGAAATGACGTTTTGGTAATTCGTTGTTTGCTTTGTAACAAGTATATTTGTTTGTGTGACAACATCAATTAAGTAATCTAGTCCAGTGGTTAAGTAACTTGTTGTTTTCTCTCATACCTGTCAGTTGAATTAAAGATGTGGTGTTTTTTTTGGGTAATGTCAATGAAAATTAACTATTTAATTGGAAAGTCAACTAAACTTAAGTATTTAATCTATTACGAGCAAAACTTATGTTTTTCTTTCAATATTTTTGGTAAGTTCATGATTTTTGTCACATTTTCCCGTATATATATTCAACAAAACTTTGAATTTATGTTT
Organism: Camelina sativa; assembly: GCF_000633955.1. Lineage (NCBI taxonomy): Eukaryota > Viridiplantae > Streptophyta > Magnoliopsida > Brassicales > Brassicaceae > Camelina > Camelina sativa. The sequence goes on along the minus strand of NW_010921702.1, from coordinate 105,336 downwards.
TACTTATTTTCTTCGACCTTATTATCTGCGTATACGTGTGTGTGATGCTGACACACTTCGTTTGTGTGCACTAAAATATCTTGGGTGTTAATAATATTGGTTTGTAGCCCTGTTTTAAAAATCCTCGCCTAGTACCAATTACGCTCCGCAAAATCGCTAGGTCCACCCTCTCCGCCTCGATTAATAACTAATCCCCGCTTAGCATCGATTATTCGATTATACCATCCAATCCGATTACTTCCCGCTTAATTTTGTATATACCAATTATTTTTGTAGCCATATATAAATCAAATATATATTTTTTTTGTTATTTAGACATTGAAATTACGAATTTATGATGTTTTACAATAACTAATGTACAAACTATTAACTAAAATCATATATATTTTTTTTTAAATTACGTTTTTATGTGTTTACCATCATTTTAAAGACAATAATATAGTTTTATATTTTATTTGATATTTTCCTTTTCACATAAACAAAATTATACATATATTTAATACTATATATCTTATTTTATTATTAATTTAATAGAATAACCCTAAAACCTAGTCCCCGATTAATCCCCGTTTAATCTCCGATTTTCTTGCTAGGTGCTAGGCCCACCCCGTCCGCCCGACTAGCGCCTAGCGATTTCTAAAACAGGGGTTTGTAGTAATGAAACAACCCAAACCTTTTTATTTTATTTTAATTATAATAGTTAACTAGTGATCTTATACTCATTAACAACCCAACACTAATTAAACAACAACGGATAACAAAAATCTACACCATTAATCCAATAACGAATAAATAAATAACACGATAACATCTATACAATAATACCAATAACATAAACAAAGTCATAGAACAATGAACCAACAACCTAAATAACCATTGTAGACCATATTGTTCCATTTTAGCAACTTAACAACAGCATAGAACAAACAACCGAGCCTCTAGAACATCCTCCTTTTCATTGCCTTGATTCCACGATCACACTTTGTACCTGTACCACAAACAACAATTGAGATAAGTGAATATTATCATAAACACTCAATGAGACGATCCTTCCATCTACTAGACTATACACAGAAACAAAAAAACAAACACAAGCAATACACAAAAACAAGCAAACCAGGCAACTCTGAACACATGCGTCGTCAATGCCCTTGCGTAGACGGATTCACTCTTTGCATCGACCGATGCACTTTTTGCATCGACTGATGCACTCCTTGCATGTTGTGGTGTGATTTTCATCATTGTTTGGTCAGAATATTTTGTTGGAAAGGTGAGTGCATGACCATGGCTTATCTAAGCTTGAGATTTTCTGATTTTTGTGTTTATATGTTATGTTGTTGATTCCTTTGTTTGTTTGGGTGTTTTCGTGGTTCCTGAGACTTTGTGAGACTCCTATGGGATCCTGGATTGTGCTTGGTGCATTTGGGAAAGAAGGAGTGTGTTGATCGAAACTAATGCGAGGATGGCGCAAGAAACCTAATGAGCGTCAATCAACACCATGTGGAGGTGTCGGTCGACACAAACTAGGGTTTTTTGGGAAATGTCGAGTAGGCATCGGGTGACACCAGGTGGTTGCGTCGATCGACATAGCGAGTGTGTTGGTTGACTCTAACCTTCGCCAAGTGTCAGTGACGATCGACACCAACCTTCAGCAGTGACTGATACTTGTTTTTCCTGGTTTGATTGTATTATTTGCTATGTGTTTGATTGGAGATCTCAATTGCTTGTGTGTATACCCCAATAGATGGGAGGATTGCCTCATTGAGTATTTGTGATAATATGCGTTTCAGTTGTTGTTTGTGATGCAGGTAAAGGCAAGATGTGATCGTGGAATCAACGCAATGAAGAGGAGGATGTTCTAGTGGCCCGTTTGGTTGTTGTTTGCTTCTGTTAGGTTGCTAGAGATGAGTCATTAGAATGTTGCCTAGGTTGTTGGTTATTTGATTCATGCTGTTTGTTTCAGAATTATTGGTTTAAGATTGATTGCTCGAGTATTTACCCGATACACTTAACCGCAAGGCAGTATATGCGGGGTCGAATCCACAAGGACCAATGGTACACTAAAGATTTGTGAGACTTGTAAATAGCTAAAGCGAACGAAAGTTTGTTTGTTTGGTTTCAGAAATTGTTAATAAAAATGCAATAAATAAAACGATTTAACTTATGGGATTAAAACATTGGGCTATAAGGCATTTCAGAGATCAATGACCAATGGGGAAAAGAAACAAGGAATTCAATAGTTAAGAATCGTTCTAGAACATGAACACAAGATTTGACTAACCCTCTTTCAAGGTATTAATCACTAAAGTTGACTACTCAATTACTAAACTTTCATTTGTAATCTCCTAATCAAATTTGCATTATCAAACAAGTTCACTAAGTTCACAATATCCCCTAACATCAACTTTCACAGGTTAGAGAAATATTGCTCAATTCATATTGGTTCAGGCATTCTATCGTACACTTGTGATGCATGGAAAGACCTAGAATCTAGAACAAGGTGATCAGTCCTATTCTAGCATTAAGAGCATATGAATCAAAGAACCACAAATAAAATAAAGATCCCAAGCAACAATTAAACCATTAAATCATTTGATCCCCTACTTAGAACCCTAAAACCATATTAGGTGAGTACTCACACATATTGAAAGCAACAACACAAAGAGAGGAAGAAGACATAATTAAAATGATTAAATAAAATGAGTAAAGAGTTTAGAAATCTTCTCCAAATTGTCAAAGAGGATGAATCTCTAATCTCCAGAAATAGCTTACAAAAGTCTCCAGGTGCAGAAAAACTTAGAAAATAGCATATATCATAGCATGTGTTGCTCATTAGGTTTTGGGGATATTTATACCCTTATTAAAATAAAATATATAAAATAAAAAATGAGAATAGAAAAAGGAAATAAGTGTCTGGTTGTAGTCAAAATAGACTTCACCACACTTGTCCAGACTTCAGTAGACTTGTGCATAAATTTCACCAGACTTCACCAGATTTGTCTACAGACTTCACCAGACTTGTCTACAGACTTCACCAGGCTTGTCTACAGACTTCACCAGACTTCTCAAGATTTGTCTACAGACTTCACCAGACCTCTACAGACTTATCCAGACTTGTCTACAGACTTCACTAGACTTCTTCAGACTTGTCCAGACTTCATGATTCAATTCAACTTGGAGATGTACAAAAAGTCACTTCCTGCTTCTTTATTCAAGTTAAACTCGAATCCAACCAGAAGACTCCAAATCTAGCACATTGTCTTCACACCTAATCACAACTCAAGAAAAGACCAAAAAGACACAAAAGACGGATAAAGATGCGACAAATGACTCAAAACGAATATTAAATGAAGGACAAAAGACATCAAAAACAAAATACATCAACTCCCCCCGGCTTAGATCTTTGCTTGTCCTCAAGCAAAGCAAATACCTTTGTCAAGGAAAGAGGTTTAAAAACGCGAGAACTCACATATTCTTCTGGGATCATGCTCTCAAACAATTGCCTGCAAACCACTTCTGGGATCATGCTCTCAAACAATTGCCTACATCGCCATGACCATAGCAACTTCATTAAATCCCAAGTACACAAAGAGTTTAGAGTCAGATAACTTGACCTTTTAACATTCATTAGTAAATGCGTGCACTCTCACAAAGGGGATATCGAACACGCTCTGGTCTAGGTTATGAGGCAATTTATGGGTGGCTCAAGTGTTTAAAGGTATCCAACAACGAGAACGGATGCAAATCATTATGCAAAATCACAGTGAGACACAGACCAATTGGGAGGTACACAGCTTCCCTCTACTCGGATCAAACCAACCAACGTAAAACCCCAAACAAATCATCATTGTTCTAGATGCTTTTGATAAATAAATAAGAGTACTCTGACTTTTCCGGTTCCATTTTTTACTCTTTTCCCATTTTATTCATTTTTTTTTTCTCAGTTCTTTTTTTCTTTTTGTTTTTGTTTTTCTTTTTTTATATGGGGGAGTGGAACCGGTTCTCGTCTCACAAAATTACATCAAAAGCACTAAATCATGGAAACTCAACACATGCTTATGAACATAACCACACAACCACAAAAAAAAAATCAATATCAATCACCCAAACAAACTACAATGACAATCCTAACTAGAGGAAAGCTATGTCGGTCTGTATACTCCGTAGTTTTTGCACATGAATGCACATGATGATGATGACCAAAGAATGCGAGTGGTCTGAGGCAAGGATAGGGGTAAAGGTGTGGTACTAGACTAAAAATGAGTCTAACCATTCAGAGTTTACAAAGAGTGGTAAAAATGGTGTAAACTAAACTCTGAATGTATGATCCATTACACGATTCTCAACCCCCTAGGTGAGATATAATAAGTCCATATTAAGTCCAAATAAGCAAGGCCAAGCTCAAATCATCCAAATTTTAAAGCGACAGGAATTATTGAAGTGATCAAGTCATGTTTTTTTTTTTCTAAACTTCCAAGTCATCCTTAAACAATGCTAAATGGTCCCAAGGCAATGAATCAAGCATGGTGAAATTCCCTAAGAAACAAACTAACTGACTCAAAAGAAAGCAACAAAAGAAAACAACCAAAGCAAACAAGATCAGTAGACATATGACACCCTCCTCCAGACTCGCTTCACACCGTCTCGGTGTGAAAACAAATCCAAGAAAAGAGGTCAAACAGACTCAAAAGAAATTTAAAAGAAAAATAAATAGTAAAAGAGAGAAATACCTGATGGTTTGCCTTCCACAAAGCGCTTGTTTCATGTCACTAGCTTGACCAGATTCTTGTGAACTAATGAGTATGAGCACAAGGACTTGCTCCAAAAAAAGGTCCCCAATCATTCATCTTTAGCTTCAGAACTCTACTCATAACCCCTTTCACAGCTTTTCGACCTTTTTCTTTCAATTCTGAAGTTAGAATACTCCTAGCTTTTGAAAAGGGTCTTGAGGTTCCCTTACACTGCACCTTATACTCTATGGTATCTCCAACACACTTCATAGGTGTCAAGGTTACATGAGGATTTTCCTTTATCCATTTGGGCTTAACCTTGCATGTAGCACTAACATTTTTTATTGGAATTTGAAGGTCTCATCCAGGAATTCCTTGACCTCACTCCAACCTATGCATGTCTTCACATACTTATCCCTAGGATCATCAATGGTTTCAATTGAAAAAGCTTATCCTCCAATAGTAGGTTTTTTTCAGCAACCTTTTCATGTCAAACTCCTGAGTATGGTCACCAATCTGCAAGTGAATTTGCTGTTTTTTTACATCAATCATAGCCCCAACGGTATGTAAGAATGGGCGACCAAGAATGAGAGGATCATGTGGTTCTTTATCAAGCTCCAAAACTGTGAAGTCAGTTGGGATGTAGAAGTTCCCAACTCTAACATGCACATCCTCCACCAACCCAACTGGAGATCGCACAGAACGATCAGCAAGCACTAAGGAGATCCTTGACGGTTTGAAATTTGTGATTCCCAAACGCTCTGACACAGAAAGCGGCATCAAATTAACACTAGCTCCCAAGTCACATAAACATCTCTCAAACATGAATCTCCCAATTTGGCAAGGTAGTACAAAACTCCCTGGATCTCCAAGCTTCTCAGGAATCTCAATCGGGATGATGGCATTGCACTCAGAACTAACCATCTCTACCTCTTCTTTCAAGTGTGCCATTGCAAGCATTTTATCCTTGTTCCTTTGATGTTTTTCCTGCTTCTCAAAATGCACATATGCCTTCCCAGTTGAAATCATCATGACCCTTTCTTCAATGTTCTTCTTGTAAGACAAGACATCCTTCAAACATTTCTTGTATGTTTTTTTATTCTTTATTGACTCTAGGAATGGGAGCTTGATGTGAAACTCTTTCATAACTTCATCAAAGCGAGCTTTCGCCTTTTCAACCTGATTTTAGCTTCCACTAGATGACCTGGAAATGGGAGCTTAGGAACATATGGTGGTGGTGCAACGTATGGTGGCTCATCATCTCCTTCAATCTCATTATCTACAGCAACATCAACAACAAGAACTTCCATCTCAGAAATAATACTCTCATTTACAGCTTCTTGAAGACTTCTCTCAGCAACTTCTCCAGGTTCTTCTTGAATCATAACAGCATAACAATGCTCTTTATTTTTGGGTTCACTTTTCCCTGGTAAAACACCTGATGGTTGTGTAGAGGTGGAAGAAATCTGAGCTACTTGGTTCTCAAGAATTTTAACATGTAAAGATAGTATTGTGAACTTCCCATTAAGATCACGATACATGCTGTCCACCTTAACATTGATTTCAGCAGCATTCTTCACTTGACCTTCAAGAATCTGCTGTATCATCAACTTCATTTCATTATCCCCTGAAGAAGACGTAGAAGTGTTGCTCATAAGGGCTTGAACTGGTGCTTGGTAACTTCCCTAGAAGTTGTTAAACTGAGGTTTTTGCTGAAAACCTTCTTGACCATATCCATTTCCCTGTCCTTGTCCCTGAGGCACAATGGCTTATTGTAGTTTCCTTGCCCTGGTATAAACTGCTTTTGTTGAAACTGTTGTGGTGGATGTACCTGATCCTGTGGGTTCTCAACATTAGTGCTCCGGTAAGAGAGGTTGGGGTGATTCCTGTAGCCTTGGTTGAAACCATTGTTCTGATATCCTTGGTTCACGTAATTCATCTCAGCTTGTAGTTCCTCAGAACCATCCCTAGCACCTTCCTGATAAACCTTACCATCACCAGAATCATCACAGAAATTCAAATTCCTCTGATCTCTTCTCAAAAGCTGCTCCACTTTTGCATTCAACTCAACAATCTGTTTTGATTCTCCTCCTCCACTACTTCTCACTGTCCTATCATAGTCAACACAATGGTTACTGTTGCTAGCAGCTAGGTTCTCAATCAAAATCTCAGCTTCTCCTTCTGTTTTGGTCATGAAGTCCCCATTACTAGCTGTATCCAAGGCCATCTTATACCTCTCATCAACTCCTCTGTAGAACGTGTTGATGAGTGATTCTGGTGTGAATCCATGGTGAGGACATTCTCTCTTATAGTATTTAAACCTTTCCCAAGCCTCATGGAATGACTCAATAGCATGCTCCTGGAAGCCTGAAATCTTATTCCTAAGAAGAGTAGTCCTTGCTTGAGTAAAATACTGTCCCAAGAACGCAGCTTTATACTCATCCCATGTTCGAATGGTATCTCCCTTCAATGACTTAAACCAGCGATGAGCTTTATCACTCAGAGAAAATGAGAATAACCTGCATTTGACAGCATCATCAGGTACCCTATTCATTCGCGTTGTGCCACATATATTCTCAAAGTACTCCAAATGATAAACTGGGTTCTATGACGGTAGACCATGAAACTGATTTTGCTTCACTAGACCCAACAATGCCGGTTTGATCTCAAAATCATTTCTAGCGATTGGAGGATGTTGGACACCTCTGCGGTACATCTCAGCGTTGGGAGCATCATGTTCCCTCAAAGTCTGTCGAACATTTGCCGGTCTTTGATTAAAAGCAGCTAAACGGGCAGCTTTGCGGTGCACAGCTTCTCTTTGTGCAGCTACACGGGCAGCCTCTCCACTACAAGAAAACAGGCCATTTGCGACTACCTTTTGTGACTGATTTTTTAGTCGCAAACATTTGCGACGGTTTTGCGACTATTTTAATACCTATTAACGACCATACAAAATACGGAAATAAAACCATCGCAAATTTACGACGAAACGACACAGTCACAAAAACGTCTCACCTTTGCGACCGAATACATACTCTTTTGTAACTGATATTATTTCGTCGCAAAACAAGATGCATTTTGTGACTACTTTGCAACTGCAATTTTGGTACGTGAGAGTCGTCGCAAATAAGTCGCAAAATAGAGACTTATTTGCAATGACTTTTTCGAGTATCATTTAGTAGCAAAGTCGTCGCTGTATGTCGGCAAAAAATGTTGAGAATGTGGAAGATATTGTACTCAACTTTTGCAACTACATTGAAAACGGTCGCAAAAGAGTCGTACCATGTCGGCAAAAAACGTGCTTAAAGTGTGTTAGGTGAACTGAAATTTTGTGACTCTTTCTATAATAGTCGCAAAACAGTGGCAAAATTTCTCTTATATATATGCCACCACTTCTTCTTTCATTTACATCAACTCTAAAGAGAAAAAAACGGGAGAAAGAAAAAAAAAAATTTGTGAGAAAGAAAAAAAAAATCGAGAGGAAGAAAAAAAAAAAAGAGAAAAAAATAAAAAATAATAATGTGGAACAATCCTTCAAGAGCATGGATGTACAATCGGATCGATCCGTTCACTAATCATATCTCATCGGATTATTCGGCGGGTGTGGAAGAGTTCATCGATTTTGCCTGTAGCCATGCACAAAATAGCAGAGGTAGGTTTTACTGCCCTTGTGTAGTATGTCACAATTCGAAGTCTTTGAAAGCTGCCTCTGTTTCGAATCATTTGCTAAGTAGGGGGTTTATGCCTAACTATTATGTATGGTATGAACATGGTGAAGATTATGATGTTGTTGGGGAGGGAACTAGTAGTCATTATGCTAATAATACAGATTATGCTAGTGCTAGTGAACCAATAGGATTTGATGGGGAGAATATATATGCTGGGATGGTGAATGATGCATTTCATGGTTCTGTACCATATAACGAGTATCATGAACATGAAAGTGGAAATGATCATGTTCATGAACAACCCACCCAAGAAGCAAAACGGTTTTATGATATGCTAGCTGCTGCAAACACGCCACTGTATGATGGATGTCGGGAAGGGCAATCTCAGTTATTGTTGGCAGCTCGGTTCATGAACAATAAGGTCGACTACAATTTGTCTGAAAATTGTATGGATTCATGGATAGGACTGTTTACGGAGTATTTACTAGAGGGTAATCAGGCAACCGGTTCATACTATGAGACGGAGACTTTGATGCAAAAGCTAGGATTACCATGTCATACATATGATGTATGTATAGATAACTGTATGCTCTTTTGGAAAGATGATGAGAAGTTGGAGCATTGCAAGTTCTACGGCAAACCAAGGTATAAGACTAGTGAAGGAAGAACAAGAATACCGTTCAGTAAGATGTGGTATTTACTGATTGCGGAAAGGCTGAAGAGAAAGTACCAATCTGAGAAGACTGCAGCTTTTATGAGATGGCACGCTGAGCACAGCTCTGAGGAGGGATTTATGTGTCATCCTTCAGATGCGGCTGAGTAGAAGAATTTTCAGCAATTGCATCCCTCATTTGCAGCAGAACCGTGCAATGTTTATCTTGGATTATGTACAGATGGTTTCAATCCTTTTGGGATGTCGAAACACCATTCGTTATGGCCAGTGATATTGACTCCATACAACTTGCCTCCTGGGATGTGCATGAACACAAAGTATTTGTTTCTGACGATTTTGAATTCAGGACCGAACCATCCACAAGCTAGTCTTGACGTTTTTCTCCAACCATTGGTTGATGAGTTAACAGAGTTATGTTATAATGGAGTGGAGGCATATGATGTGTCCTTAGATCAAAATTTCAACCTTAAAGCTGTCCTTTTGTGGACTATCAGCGATTTCCCAGCATATGGCATGTTGTCAGGATGGACAACACACGGAAGATTAGCTTGCCCAATTTGTATGGACGATACAAATGCATTTCAATTGCCAGCTGGTAGGAAGACATGTTGGTTT
>NW_010921702.1:64763-94335 GCF_000633955.1 Camelina sativa | reverse complement strand
GATGAGTTAACAGAGTTATGGTATAATGGAGTGGAGGCATATGATGTGTCCTTAGATCAAAATTTCAACCTTAAAGCTGTCCTTTTGTGGACTATCAGCGATTTCCCAGCATATGGCATGTTGTCAGGATGGACAACACACGGAAGATTAGCTTGCCCAATTTGTATGGACGATACAAATGCATTTCAATTGCCAGCTGTTAGGAAGACATGTTGGTTTGATTGCCACAGGAGATTTCTTCCTGCTAATCATCCAATGCGAAAGGATAAAAAACACTTTCTCAAAGGCAAACACGCAGTGAACGACTATCCACCGCAATATTTGACGGGTGAACAGGTCTTACATGAGCGTATAAGAAATGCCGAGCCGCCAAAGACTTCTGACTGCGGAGGAAATGGGCATGAAAATAAAGTGGATGGTTATGGAAGTTGGCATAATTGACACAAAGAAAGCATCTTGTGGAAGCTCCCGTATTGGACCGATCTTAACTTACGACACAATCTTGATGTGATGCATATTGAGAAAAATATTCTCGATAATCTCATGTACACTGTTATGAATGTGAAAGACAGATCAAAAGACAATGTGAGGTCCCGATTGGATGTTGCAAGATTTTGTGATCGAAGTCAATTGCATGTTGATGCTGGTGGGAGAGCTCCTTTTCCTATTTGGAGATTGAGTGCGAAAGGGAAAAAAAGCCTACTTCAATGGGTCAAAGAAGATGTTAAATTTCCAGATGGGTATGTAGCTGATTTAGCTAGTTGTGCAGACATCAAGGATGGAAATTTTTCAGGAATGAAAAGCCACGATTGCCATGTCTTTATGGAACGATTGCTTCCATTTGTGTTTGCAGAGTTGTTACCACGTGACGTCCATCTTGCAATAAATTTGATATATATATATATATATATATATAGCAATTTAATTTTATATATATGTCAAATTAATTAATGATTTTATTTATATATTGTAGGGATTGGATCATTTTTCCGTGACTTATGCAGTCGATCATTGGAGCTAAGTCATGTCCAAATCCTGAAAGCGAATATTGTGATGATTTTGTGCAATTTGGAGAAAATATTACCACCTTCGTTCTTTGATGTCATGGAGCACCTTCCTATACACCTACCATACGAAGCCGAACTTGGTGGTCCAGTCCAGTATAGGTGGATGTATCCCTTCGAAAGGTTTTTCAAACGCTGTAAAGGGAAGGCGAAGAACAAAAGATATCCAGCGGGATCAATCAATCATATATTAATGATGAGATATCATACTTCTCAGAACACTACTTTGCTTCAACCATTTCTACAGCTAGTAGAAGGAGGTATTTCATACTTACATTATAATATATAATAGTCTTTTAAATTAACATGTAAGGCTACTTAAAGTTTTAAATATTTTTCAGGTCTTTGCGATATGATGCGGGTGAGGTTCCTGTATATCTAGTACCCGTACCAGATATATTCACTCAAGTCGGTTGTCCTAGTGGCCAAGTTACCAAGTTTTGGCTGTCTGATAAAGATCAAAAATGCGCACATGCATATGTATTGCGGAATTTGGATTACTTTCGTCCCCTAGAGAGGTATATGTTTCAGATTATTTTTATAGCAATTTCTCTTCAATATATTTATGGATTAATTGTCTTCTATATGTTGGGAAAAACAGTGTGTTGGACGATCAAATTCGGTATGAATATCCAGAACTCACTGATGATGAAGTCACATCGAAAAGAGATGAAGATTTTAGCGATTGGGTTTGCCAATATGTAAGTATATGTAAATAATTTAATAAAAAAAATATTTTATTGAATGGGTTTACTTCCGACAATTTATATTTATTTCTTATGTAGGTGTCTACAATGAAACATATCCAAAATTTTCCTCCATGGATCCATGAATTGCTTGAAAGTCCAGAAAACAAAGTCAAGTCGTGGCCCATGTATTTTACCAGAGGTTACATGTTTCACACGCGTGAACACGGGCAGACGAAAAAGACAATGAATTATGGGGTATGTGTCCGAGGGCAAAATTATTCTGAAGCATCTATGGAGGATGATTTTTTTGGGACCGTTGAAAACATAATCGAGCTCGAGTATCCTGGCATTATTAACCTAAAGATAACACTTTTCTACTGTGACTGGTTTGACCCAACGGTTGGCAAAGGTATCCGCATGACAAATGGAGGCATCGTAGACGTGCTTCCGTCAAGAAAATACCGAAATTACGAACCTTTTATTTTAGGTTAAGTTTCTTTTCACTAAATATTTTAATTAATTTACTATATAGGTTCTCAAGCTAATTAATTAATATGTTCCGTTTCTTTATATAGGTTCTCAAGCTGATCAAGTGTGTTATCTGTCATATCCATACACTAAACGACCTCGCAAATCGTGGCTTACAGTGTGCAAAGTTAATCCGAGGAATGTTGTTCAAGGGAAGTTTAACGATGATGATTTGGTTATATTGCAACAAACTGTTATTGAGGTAACTCCGACTTTGGTTGAAGAAATCATCATTGAGAGTTTAGTCGACGAGAGTCATCAAGATGAACCAATCGATTTTGAGATAGAAGATGGTGAAGGAGAAGACGAATTTCAATGTAACTTGTCAACATCCGAAGATGAAGGTGAAGATGAAGAACTTGCATATGAAGACTAAATGTGCATTTGATTTGTAAAATATTGTCTCTATGTTAAAATCAAATAAACTTATTTCAATTATAGTAAAACTTAAGAGCTTGATTAATCTGGCAATTTGCAAGTAAAATTAGTATCTTAAAATAAAATATAGTCACAAAAGAGTCGCACATTAGCGACCGTTTAGTAACTAACACCTGAATTAGCAACATTTGCTTTGCAACCGTATTGCGGCGAATAAGCGACTAACACCTGAATTAGCAACGTTTGTGCGACTCTTTTCCCACTCTTGTTATTTTTGGGAATTAAATTTCATTTTTGAGATGTATGTACATCCTTAGATATACATTTATACTTGTATTTGACTCAATTTAGTAACTAAAACTTTTTTAAGGTCATAAATTTCAATGTTAACAATGAATACATGCATATGTTCCAAAGCCATCTTTGTAAAAACATGTCACCATGGAAGAATGTGTAGGACTTTAGAATAATGTAATTCTTATGTTTTAAAAGCAATGTTTTACATGCTCTTTCTATTTTATATACTCTTTACAACTAGTATGAGTGAGGTATGGATGCAAATAAGCTCCTAATGTGTGAAAATCAAACTTTTAAATTGACTAGTAAAATACAGTCACAAAAGAGTAACTCTTTGCCACCACTTTGCAACTGTCTTGAGACTGCTTTGCAACCGTATTGCGGCAAATAAGCGACTAACACCTGAATTAGCAACGTTTGTGCGACTCTTTTCCCACTCTTGTTATTTTTGGGAATTAAATTTCATTTTTGAGATGTATGTACATCCTTAGATATACATTTATACTTGTATTTGCCTCAATTTAGTAACTCAAACTTTTTTAAGGTCATAAATTTCAATGTTAACAATGAATACATGCATATGTTCCAAAGCCATCTTTGTAAAAACATGTCACCATGGAAGAATGTGTAGGACTTTAGAATAATGTAATTCTTATATTTTAAAAGCAATGTTTTACATGCTCTTTCTATTTTATATACTCTTTACAACTAGTATGAGTGAGGTATGGATGCAAATAAGCTCCTAATGTGTGAAAATCAAACTTTTAAATTGACTAGTAAAATACAGTCACAAAAGAGTAACTCTTTGCCACCACTTTGCAACTGTCTTGAGACTGCTTTGCAACCGTATTGCGGCAAATAAGCGACTAACACCTGAATTAGCAACGTTTGTGCGACTCTTTTCCCACTCTTGTTATTTTTGGGAATTAAATTTCATTTTTGAGATGTATGTACATCCTTAGATATACATTTATACTTGTATTTGCCTCAATTTAGTAACTCAAACTTTTTTAAGGTCATAAATTTCAATGTTAACAATGAATACATGCATATGTTCCAAAGCCATCTTTGTAAAAACATGTCACCATGGAAGAATGTGTAGGACTTTAGAATAATGTAATTCTTATATTTTAAAAGCAATGTTTTACATGCTCTTTCTATTTTATATACTCTTTACAACTAGTATGAGTGAGGTATGGATGCAAATAAGCTCCTAATGTGTGAAAATCAAACTTTTAAATTGACTAGTAAAATACAGTCACAAAAGAGTAACTCTTTGCCACCACTTTGCAACTGTCTTGAGACTGCTTTGCAACCGTATTGCGGCAAATAAGCGACTAACACCTGAATTAGCAACGTTTGTGCGACTCTTTTCCCACTCTTGTTATTTTTGGGAATTAAATTTCATTTTTGAGATGTATGTACATCCTTAGATATACATTTATACTTGTATTTGCCTCAATTTAGTAACTCAAACTTTTTTAAGGTCATAAATTTCAATGTTAACAATGAATACATGCATATGTTCCAAAGCCATCTTTGTAAAAACATGTCACCATGGAAGAATGTGTAGGACTTTAGAATAATGTAATTCTTATATTTTAAAAGCAATGTTTTACATGCTCTTTCTATTTTATATACTCTTTACAACTAGTATGAGTGAGGTATGGATGCAAATAAGCTCCTAATGTGTGAAAATCAAACTTTTAAATTGACTAGTAAAATACAGTCACAAAAGAGTAACTCTTTGCCACCACTTTGCAACTGTCTTGAGACTGCTTTGCAACCGTATTGCGGCAAATAAGCGACTAACACCTGAATTAGCAACGTTTGTGCGACTCTTTTCCCACTCTTGTTATTTTTGGGAATTAAATTTCATTTTTGAGATGTATGTACATCCTTAGATATACATTTATACTTGTATTTGCCTCAATTTAGTAACTCAAACTTTTTTAAGGTCATAAATTTCAATGTTAACAATGAATACATGCATATGTTCCAAAGCCATCTTTGTAAAAACATGTCACCATGGAAGAATGTGTAGGACTTTAGAATAATGTAATTCTTATATTTTAAAAGCAATGTTTTACATGCTCTTTCTATTTTATATACTCTTTACAACTAGTATGAGTGAGGTATGGATGCAAATAAGCTCCTAATGTGTGAAAATCAAACTTTTAAATTGACTAGTAAAATACAGTCACAAAAGAGTAACTCTTTGCCACCACTTTGCAACTGTCTTGAGACTGCTTTGCAACCGTATTGCGGCAAATAAGCGACTAACACCTGAATTAGCAACGTTTGTGCGACTCTTTTCCCACTCTTGTTATTTTTGGGAATTAAATTTCATTTTTGAGATGTATGTACATCCTTAGATATACATTTATACTTGTATTTGCCTCAATTTAGTAACTCAAACTTTTTTAAGGTCATAAATTTCAATGTTAACAATGAATACATGCATATGTTCCAAAGCCATCTTTGTAAAAACATGTCACCATGGAAGAATGTGTAGGACTTTAGAATAATGTAATTCTTATATTTTAAAAGCAATGTTTTACATGCTCTTTCTATTTTATATACTCTTTACTACTAGTATGAGTGATGTATGGATGCAAATAAGCTCTTAATGTGTGAAAATCAGACTTTTAAATTGTCTAGTAAAATACACTCACAAAAGAGTAACACTTTGCCACCACTTTGCAACTGTCTTGAGACTGCTTTGCAACCATTGCTACTGTTTTTGCGACTGTTTTGCCACCCTGTTTTGGCGGTTTATGTTCCCACCAATAATTTTGGGAAATTTGTCTAATTATTTACGCGTTTTTTTCCCCCCCAAAAATTTAATACTGCGACTCTTTTGCGACTACATTGCGACGTTGTTTCGTTAATAACTAGGCAAACACTTAAACGTTTTAACACTTCTTATTTTCTTTTTCAATCGATCTAGGGTTTTTTCTCTCAAACCTCTTCACTCTCCTTCTCTCTCAAACACATCGATCTCTCCTTCTCTCTCAATCTCTCAATCCTCTATCGCTTTCTCTTTAAATCTTTTTCTTCTTCTCTCTCTCTCTCTCTCAATCGTCGATCCGATGCCTCCTAAGACCAAGGGTGCTTCCAGAGGTCGCGGTGGCAGAACTGCCACCGGTGTCCGAATCTTCAATGGTAGCAGAACCTCTTCTCATTCGTCGAACCCTTCTGAACGCACACACTCTACGACACAGTCTGCAACCCATTCACATCAAAGCCGTCCTTCACAATTTCCCCCGATAAATCCAGCGCCAATAAGTAGTCCATTGCCGACTACAGATCCACCATCGTTCACAAATCAACCGTCGAGGACATACCAACCGTCGAGTAGTCATCCACCATCGAGGAAAAACCAACCGTCGAGTAGTCATCCACCATCGAGGACAAATCAACCGTCTAGTAGTCATCCACCGTCGAGGACAAATCAACCGTCGAGTAGTCATCCTCAACAAGCGCCTCTTCTTGTTCCTCACCCTCAACCGCAACCGGAGCTTGTTCAGGAGGGAGATAACGGCGAAGAAGAAAACGAGGAGGAACAAAACCCTAATCAAAATGTCGATCACTACCAAGATCTGTTAGATGGTTTGCTAGCTCTTCCAGGCCGAGAACATCTACCACTCCTGTCTCAGCATCCTATCCCTGGAGTCGAAACTCTATGGTATAAACACTCTCTCCTCTTGTAATTTTTCTTTAAGTATACACGGTATGTCACAAAGAATCTTAAAGCATGAATGTGTTCAATAGTTTGATCTTTAAGTATACTCGGTAACACTCTCTCCTCTTGCGGTAATAGGTTCACTAATCGGTTGTTGTTTGATGTTCAATAGTTTGATCATGTTCAGTAATCGGTTGTTATTAGATATTCAATAGTTTCAATAGGTTATTGGTTCATATTTTCAAGTAGACTTACTCAGTTAATGTAACAGGTTTAACTGGCACAAAGGAAAGCTTTCTCAAGTCATTGCTGGAATCTTAAGGCGAAAGTTTGATGGGCCTTACTACAGTTGGAAGGTTACTCCACAACGCATGCAAGAGCGATACTTCAGGACATTTGCGGTAAGTCAAATTATAGTTTTGACAATGCTTTAAACACTTAACTCTATATAAATGAATTGGTCAATTTGCTAACTTAAATGTTTTGTGTTATTGTAGCGGAAGTATAATTGGGATATCGGGATTACTGAGCTTGTTAAAGAAGGTTTCTTGAAGATAGCAAAGAGCAGGATGAAAGGCATTGTCAGTCAAGTTAGGAGGAGTGGTGTACAACCACCATGGATTGGTGATAAAGTATGGCCTATTATGTGCGAATATTGGAACACCCCTGATGCCATGGAGAGGAGTGAGAATGCTTCTCATTGCAGAAACTCGGACCGTGGAGGCCTTGGAGTGCACAAACACTTAGCTGGTCAGAAATCATATGTACAAATTCATCAAGAAATGGTAACACTTCTCTTTCCATCCACTTCACCTCAAAGTTTTTCTAATGTTTTCATAATTTAATGCTCTCACGGCCACTTAAGCTCCTAATGTTTTTCTAAAATTTTCATAATTTAATGTGTTTCACTATCATTGTAGGAGGAAGAGCTGGGGCGTCCTGTATCACTGGTCGAAGTGTTTCTTAAAACACACACTCGGCCAGATGGATCATTTGTGGATCAAAAAGCAAACAAGTTACTGAGACCGATGAGAAGACCATAGAAGACAGATAAACTGACACGGACAATGATGGTCCAAATGGTTCAGAGAGTTCAACACATCGAACTCTTTCCCTTGAAGAAAGAAATGAAATCTTCCTTGCGGTAATTCGTTTGTCTTTTGTGTGTTATTTTTCTTTGTTAATTTTGGTTTCTTAATGTGAATGATGATTGATGTTTATTCTTAGATTAACAGTCTCCTAGTTTTCTTAAATTTTTTTAATGAGCTATGCTTAGGAACCTAGAATATTTGATGTTGATTCTGCATTTGGTTTTCTTGTTTGTGCTGATTAGCGAATGTTTATCTTTTAGTTTAGTGTACTCAAACAGATAACAGAGGTAACCCATTTGGCCTTGGATCACTTGTTGAGACACTAAGGAAAGGAAAAAGGAAATAGAGTTATGCGAGCTCTTCTGCAGAAACTCTTGCGGAGCTTCAAGATCAACTTCGGCGCAAGATATCTGAACATGAGTCTGAGAATGCACGACATGATCAGGAACACCAAGAGTCTCAAGCTGTGATCAACAAGCTTGTCCTCTTCATCTCTGAAAAAAATTCCTGAATACTCAGCTTTTACGGTTCCTCCTCCTGCAGCCACCCAACCAGCTATCGCGCCTACAACCACTGCACAACCCATCGATGGAGGCACCACACCACCCTCCAGTCCAGCTGCACAAACCCCTACCTCTAATACTTCTTCCAACTAAACTTCTAATTCCCCTTTTCTTTATGTATGAACTTGCTTTTGAATATTGTTTCTTGGATGTTTAGGATGATCTTTTTGTTTTGGATGATAAGTTTGCTTGTGTGGTAGTTTCAATCATCATTCCTTTTGATTATTAGCATTTGAAATTCCCAAATTAATCACAATTAGGATTGCTAAAATGTTTCTGATTTGTGACTAAACCAATTAAAAAATGTGACTCTTTTGTGACTATACCAATTCAAATAATGTGACTATTTTGTGACTAACCCAATTCACAAAATGTGACTATTTTGTGACTAAACCAATTCACAAAATAGTGGCACAATAGTTACTAAACACGAACTCCTTAGCGACTACAAAAACAGTCTTAACATAGTCGTAAATATAAACGACTAATTTGCGACTCAACTGCTACTAAACTAAAACACACTTTGCAACCCTTTTGGGACTAATACGTCGTCCTTAATCCATCGCTAAACCCAGACTCTACCGTTAATCCCAAAACGGTCGTAAACATACGACTGTTATACGTAGTAACAAAACTGTCCCTAAGTAGACTTTGTTGCAGTTTAGTCGGAAATGTACAACTACCAATTCTAGTCACAGTATCGTCATAAATATACGACTATATAAAAGAGTCCGTAATCTGTCGCAAATAAACGACCATGTTGCAACCAACATATTTTGCGACCGTTTTTTTGCGACCATCAATAAGAGTCACGAAGTAGTCGCAAAACCCTTATTTGCGACTAAAGAGCGACTATAGTAGGAGTGGCAAATGGCCTGTTTTCTTGTAGTGCTCCACCAGCAGGAGGATTAACGTTTCCAGCAGGAGGGGGATCCTCAAACTCTCCATGATGTTCATCATCCACATTGCCAACATTTTGACCAGCTAAACCATCAGCCGTTTCAGCAAGTCTTTTCTTTCTCCTATTCTCTCTCTCAACCTTTCCCAAGTCTTCGTGATATTGTTCTAGGTGTGAAGAGCCTGCACTGCGGGTCATACACCTGAAAACACCAAAAAGTGAGAAAAAGCTTTGGTTACCAGCAGCTGTAAATAAAAATACTCTAGACTATAAACTAATCCTAAATCTCTAGGTAACGCAATTGGTCCCCGGCAACGGCGCCAACTTGATTGCTCGAGTATTTACCAGATACACTTAACCGCAAGGCAGTATATGCGGGTCAAATCCACAAGGACCAATGGTACACTAAAGATTTGCGAGACTTGTAAATAGCTAAAGCGAACGAAAGTTTGTTTGTTTGGTTTCAGAAATTGTAAATAAAAATGCAATAAATAAAACGATTTAACTTATGAGATTAAAACAGTGGGCTATAGGGCATTTCAGAGATCAATGACCAATGGGGAAAAGAAACAAGGAATTCAATAGTTAAGAACCGTCTAGAACATGAACACAAGATTTGACTAACCCTCTTTCAAGGTATCACTAAAGTTGACTACTCAATTACTAAACTTTCATTTGTAATCTCCTAAATCAAATTTGCATTATCAAACAAGTTCACTAAGTTCACAATATCCCCTCCATCAACTTTTGCAGGTTAGAGAAATATTGCTCAATTCATATTGGTTCAAGCATTCTATCGAACACTTGTGATGCATAGAAAGACCTAAAATCTAGAACAAGGTGATCAGTCTCATTCTAGCATTAAGAGCATATAAATCAAAGAACCACAACGAAAATAGAATTATCAAGCAACAATTAAACCATTAAATCATTTGATCCCCTACTTAGAACCCTAAAACCCAATTAGGTGACTACTCACACATATTGAAAGCAACAACACAAAGAGAGGAAGAAGACATAATTAAAATGATTAAATAAAATGAGGAAAGAGTTTAGAAATCTTCTCCAAATTGTCAAAGAGGATGAATCTCTAATCTCCAGAAATAGCTTAATAAAGTCTCCAGGTACAGAAAAACTTAGAAAATAGCATATATCATAGCCTGTGTTGCTCATTAGGTTTTGGGGGTATTTATACCCTTATTAAAATAAAAGATATAAAATAAAAAATGAGAATAGAAAAAGGAAATAAGTGTCTGGTTGTAGTCAAAACAGACTTCACCACACTTGTCCAGACTTCAGTAGACTTGTGCATAAATTTCACCAGACTTCACCAGACTTGTCTACAGACTTCACCAGGCTTGTCTACAGACTTCACCATACTTTTCTACAGACTTCACCATACTTTTCTACAGACTTCACCAGACTTCTCAAGATTTGTCTACAAACTTCACCAGACCTCTCTAGACTTCTCCAGACTTCACTAGACTTCTTCAGACTTGTCCAGACTTCATGATTTAATTCAACTTGGAGATGTACAAAAAGTCACTTCCTGCTTCTTTATTCCAGTTAAGCTCGAATTCAACCAAAAGACTCCAAATCTAGCACATTGTCTTCGCACCTAATCACAACTCAAGAAAAGACCAAAAAGACACAAAAGACGGACAAAGATGCGACAAAAGACTCAAGACGAATATTAAATGAAGGATAAAAGACATCAAAAACACAATACATCAAGGATTTGTAGACATCTTTGTTATTGATTATTTACTTTATTGAGATATTTGTTGGATAATTGCTGGTTGATATGGGTTGTTATTTCCGCTGTTGTATTGATTAGGGTTATGATATTAATGAGTATGAGATCACTAATTAAAATTGTATTAAAAACCAAAAAAAAATGGGTCGGATCGTCTTATTCCAAAACCCAAAACGCAACAAAACATGCGTTTCACTTAAGTTGTCCCGTAGAGGAGTACCTTGCGTCGACCGATGCAGCCTTGAACAAACTGCTCTCAAATGTACCACATGCTCCTCAGGACTCTTAGAGTATACCATAATATCGTCGATGAAGATGATAACAGAAACATCTAAAATCTCCCTGAACACATTGTTCATTAACCTCATGAACACTGCTGATGCGTTGGTCAACCCGAATGGTGTCAACACGAACTTATAATGCCCATACGTCGTTCTAAAAGCCGTCTTCCTCACATCTGCATCATCTATCGGAATCTGATGGTAATCCAATGCCAGACCAATCTTAAAAAACCAAGTAACACCTCTCAACTGATCCAACAATTCATCAATCCTGGGAAGAGGGTACTTGTTCTTTGCAGTGACCCGGTTCAGACCCCGATAAGCGATGCACAAGCAAAAACTTCCGTCCTTCTTCTTGACGAACAACACCGGCGCTCCCCACAGTTAAACACTAGGACGAATGAATCCCTTGCTCAAAAGATCCTCCAGCTGCTTCTTCAGCTCTGCAATCTCTGCTAGAGCCATCTTGTAAGGCGCCTTGGATAACAGCTCAATCCCCGGCTCTAGCTAAATCCTGAAAGGATCAGACTGAGATGGTGGTAACCCCTGCAACAACTGGAACACATCCTCAAACTCCTCAACAACCCATATACCACCAACCGTAGACTGCCGCACTGAATCCGTCATTGAGATTGTAACCAGGTAGGCCTCACGTTTCTTCTCGATCATCTTCCCTGCTTGCATGGCCGAGATCACAAGACTCCGTGAAATCACTCTTACTACCTCATATATAAGTATCCCTTCTTGATGCTCGAACACCACTCTACCCCGATGACAGTCCAGATGTACCCTGTAACGATGAAACCAATCCATACCCAGGATAACATCATACAACTTCACGAGACTGATAATCAAATCCGCTGGCTTCTATTCTCCCGCAATCTAAATATCAACACGTCTTACCCGTCCAGAGACGCTCAAAAACCCGCCTCCCGTGACTATAACAACACCCGATCGCTCTCTGGGATCTCCTCTAATGTTGGAGATCTCATCGCACTCCAAGGTAATGAAGCAATGACGTGGGACTTAAACAGAAACGTGAGGCCTACCTGGTTACAATCTCGGTCTGATCCTACAGCTGCTTCTTCAGCTCTGCAATATCTGCTAGAGCCATCCTGTAAGGCGCCTTGGATAACAGCGTAATCCCCGGCTCCAGCTCAAACCTGAAAGGATCAGACCGAGATGGTGGTAACCACTGCAATGACTGGAACATATCCTCAAACTCCTCAACAACCCATATACCACCAACCGTAGACTGCCCCACTGAATCCATCATCGAGATTGTAACTAGGTAGGCCTCACGTTTCTTTTCGATCATCTTCCCTGCTTGCATGGCCGAGATCACAAGACTCCACAAATTCACTCGTACTACCTCATATATAAGCATCCCTTCTTGATGCTCGAACACCACTCTACCCCGATGACAGTCCAGATGTACCCTGTGACGATGAAACCAATCCATTTCAGAATAACATCATACAACTTCACGAGACTGATAATCAAATCTTCTGGCCTCTATTCCCTTCAATCTAAATATCAACACCTCTTATCCATCCAGAGAAGCTCAAAAAATCGCCTCCCGCAACTATAATAACACCCGATCGCTCTCTGGGAT
The DNA here is from genome assembly GCF_000633955.1 of Camelina sativa. Classification (NCBI taxonomy): domain Eukaryota; kingdom Viridiplantae; phylum Streptophyta; class Magnoliopsida; order Brassicales; family Brassicaceae; genus Camelina; species Camelina sativa. The sequence continues at coordinate 81,490 of NW_010921702.1, read as the reverse complement.
CTCCTGTGATGTTGGAGCTCTCAGCGCACTCCAAGGTAATGAAGCAATGAGTTGTTCCTAAATCAAACATGACATGGGACTTAAAACCCCAGTTCATCTGCAATAAAGTCCAACCACCATCACCACAATGATCGATATAACATGCCTGAAGGCTTCTCATAAGCCTGTGCACCTGAGCACGCTTGCCCTCCACGACTTAATTTGTGCACACACAGAATCAATTTACTCCTTCTTAAAACCCGTCAAGGCGTAAGCTGCCTACACTCCCTTAGCTGCAACACCCATCCACCAGGGATGTCCATCAACCTCTAGACAGTGGACTACAAGACATTCCAGCATCCGACTGGAACACTCAACCGAACGAAGAAAAATACTCCAACTGTATCCATCCAACCATCCGCATCTTTAGCATGGTACCTCTCGAGAACCATCTCGTACTGATAATTTACAACTGCTCCATCTTCCTAAGATAGGATGGAAGCTCCTCAGCAACCGCAGTCCCCGACTACACCCCCACCACAAGCGGAAAAACTGGAGCCTGAACTAGTACCACTCTCAGTAACAGATCCCATAGCACGCCGAAAGATACGCCAAGCTATCATCTTTACCTTGGGCTCCACCTACAGCAACCCCACACCTGGGTTCCCAACACTCCCAGCACTCTCACCGGCTAAACCCTCTGATCCCTTTTGATATGCTTGCGACCCTCTGTCGTGCCTCCTTGTGGACGTCTGGCTACACACTCGCTGGCCTCGGGAACCTGCTCGACCCTAGCTACAACCACGCCCACGACTAACAACTCAAAAACTTCTAACCACTGTACTTCCAAGAACATAGGCTAACAAAGCAAACTAAACTGCACACAAAAATACAGAACATACCGTGGAATCCCATTGAAGGCTCTAAGAGTCGAAGAGGATGTTCTAGGATCCCATGCAGCACACAGTTGACCAACTCACATAATCAATAAAATCATGCAAATTGAAACATCAAACAACAAAAAACGCAATGAACACATACCTAGAACCGTAAGGGCTCTGATACCAAACTAAAACGACCTGACCTACTATTTTTTTTCTTTTTATTATAATAGTTAACTAGTGATCTCATACTCACTATACACCTAGCCGAATAAAAAAACAGTGGATACCATAAATCAATAACATTAACTAATAATGAATAAATGAATAACACGATAACATCTATCCATTAACGCCAATAACATAAACAAAGTCACAGAACAATGAACCATCAACCTAAACAACCGTTCTAGATCACATTGTTCCATTCTAGCAACCTAACAACAACATAGAACAAACAACCGAGCCTTTAGAACATCCTCCTCTTCATCGCCTTGATTCCACAATTACACTTTGCCTTTACCTGCACCACAAACAACAGTTGAGATGCGTGAGTATTATCATAAACACTCAGTGAGGTGATCCTCCCATCTACTGGGCTATACACACAAGCGAAAAAACAAACAAAGGCAATACACAAAAACAAGCAAACTAGACAACTCTGAACACATGCACCGTCAATGCAGCCTTACGTTGACCAACATACTTCTTGCGCCGACCGATGCAACGACCTTGCGTTGACCGATGCAACGCCTTCTACATCAACCGATGCACTCCTTGCATCGACCGATACACTCCTTTCATTGACAGATGCACTCATTTCATCGATCGATGCAGCGTCTCTCGTTATTATCAAATCCCTAGCTGCATCGACCGATGCAGTCGCGCCAAGCATAGCCAAACACGATCTTCTCCGACTCCTCTCGGTTTCGTGATGCCAAAACCGCTCTCTAAAAGCTACAAACACTATGAAAAACACTCACAAACAAGCACACTAGCAATCAATATCCAAAATCACACAAAAACACACATCTAATCGCTTAGATCAGCCATGGTCATGCACTCACCTTTGAGAAAGACAAATCTGATTCCAAAACCCACGACAATAGCGTCTTAGCAAGCTTCTCTCATGTTCTTAGCCTCAGATCTCTATTCCCACAGTTAGATCTCACAAGAAATGGCTTCAAGCTCCTCAAAAACGTTCACATGAAATCTCTCGAAGTTTTCTCTCTTTTGTTGAAGGAAAAAGTAACCAAACTCGGCCAAAAGCGTCAAAATAATTTTTTATACTCGACCCACTAGAGTTTCCAAAACTCAAAATGCAATAATACGTGCATAATTTAAATTGTCCTGTAGAAAAGTACCTTGCATCGACTGATGCAGTCTTGCATCGATCGATCTCAAAACGGAGATTCTGGTTCACGTACATTATAAGTAACATGTTTTATGTTACTTTAACTTTGGCTCATGTATCCAGTGAAGTAAACATTATTTACGTTACTTTAACTTTGGCTCATGTATCCAGTGGCGGACTCAGAAATTTTTTTTAGGTAGGTCAATAATTTTTTTTAAACAGTTGAAAAAGAAAAAAAATAACTTTTTAATGTGGTATTAGGGAATCAAACTCGGGTTTGGGGTATCACACTTAGAGGGGAAAACCAACTTGGCTGCAGAATCTTCAAGAGTCTACATGCAAAACTACATATTTCAATAATTTGATAGTGTGAACAACAATTATATAGTGGCATCGGATTAGCATAACAACAAATTAACAACCAAGTGACGTCATAAATCGAAAACAATTTAATAACCAAGCTAGCAGCAAAGTAATAGTTAAAATGTTTTCGTAATATAAATTAAGTAATACATCCTGCATTTTCTATATAAAAAAGTTTGGAGGGTTGGTTTATTCATAAATCAATATCTCATTATGTAGCTTTTAGTTAATAGGAACGTTTTATGATCATTACCGATATTGGGCTTTGATAGCAATTATGCATTCTTCTACGTTTATAATCATATTTCTCTAGTGTTATAAACTTTATACTTATAAATAATTTGATTATTAAATTGACTGGTCAACCCTTAATTACGATTGCACCTTTGGGTAAAAGTTTAACTGGTTCACGTTTTGTTTCTATTTTTGGTATGACCATAAACTACGAAACCTTTTACCAACAAAAGAATTCATTCCCTTTATATAGTGCCATCGTCTTCTTCTTCTTGATCCTATCAAATCTTATTAGCTTTCTCTAAACATTTGTATCTTTATCTCTTTTAAAATGAAGCTCTCTCTGCGTTTGGTCTCAGCCCTTCTCCTCTCGTTCATGCTCCTCTTTGCCACAGGTTCATAATTATAAACATTATGTCATTTGATATATACTTGTGGGAAATATGCATGCAACAAAAAAAATATCAATTCTATGTAACTATGTGGCCTGGCCTAACATATCTTATGGCCGTCTCTGGGACTAATAGTTTTATGCATATGCCAATATGAGCATGAAAAATGATCCACATATATATCAACCCATGCATGTTTCTCTAATTTTAAGTTTCGATTATAGTAAAATAAAAGATGTGCATGGTTCTTAATTATGGTGGGTCATGTGATTTAGGAATGGGTCCTGTGGAAGCAAGAACGTGCGAGTCACAGAGTAGCAAATTCCAAGGAGTTTGTCTCAACTCACAGACCTGTGCCAAAGCTTGCCCCAGCGAAGGTTTTACAAGCGGTCGATGCAATAGTCTCCGTTGCTACTGCTCCAAAGCTTGCTAATTCATCAATTAATCATTTATCGAAAAATGAACATTTAAATTTATACTCTCTTTCATCGTTTTCTAGTTTCGACAGAAATATAATAATCTTGAAAGGCACTATTTATCAGTTATGTGTTTTTTTTGTATATATATAATAATGTTGTTTTTTTTTGTGTGTTAAGAATTTAAGTGTTTATGTATTGTCTTTAAATTTGCTTATATATATTATAGATCATCCGCCATGTAAATACACGTTTCATTAATTACATATATAATACTCCTACTTAATTACGTATACTACAAATAATTAACTTATCCTACAAAACATCATTCTAAAAACGTATCCTACTAAATAAAATAATTCTCTACAAAAAAAAAAATAATTATTGAAAAATAAATAGAAAACAAAAACTATCATAGATCGATCGCTTATATATCATTTAATAAAAAGAAACAAGTTTAATATGTAAATGAATACTATTTTAAAAGTGTACGTAAGGACCTAAAATATAGTACATATATATATATATATATATATATATCTTGTTAGAATGTTTTATATCTTGAAATTATTTAACATAAAGTAGTTTGATATGTTGTGTTTTAATTAATAAATAAAAACAAAGAAAAACATATTTCTCGGATATATTTTTATATATTAATATAATTCGATGAAAATATTAATTGTGTATTTGGATTTAAGATAGTTCTTTAAATTAAATATAATATAAGGTTTATCATAAATTTATTTGATCTTACTTTTCTATATAAATGAAAACCAAGCCAAAAAAAAAGAGAGAAAAAAATCCTTAATGGGCCGGGATCACACCCGGCACCATCACACCCGGGATCGAGTCTCGGCTCTTACGCATGTAGGAATTTGGCTAATGGGCCGGCCAGTTGTGGCCCATAATAGAGAAATATTGAAAAAAAAAAAAAAAGAGAGAAAAAAATCTAGTTAAATATGTAAAGGAACACTATTTTAAAAGGGGAAAAATGTCATTAAAATCCCCAAGTCTACATTTTCGTTGATTTAAAGCTCGAACTCTGCTTTTAGAGGAAAAAAACACCAATTATTTATTGACTTCCAAACAAATCGCAAACTCTCGTTGACTTGGCCTTTTGAGACACAACGTTAAGTGGTCAAACGGAGAAATTAAACGGAGTTAATTACCCGTTAACGAGATTCGTTAATAGCAAAACGACGCTATTTATAACACCCTAAAACCCCCAAATTGAGAAATCGATTCTCAATTTCCCCAATTCACAAACCCTAATCAATCTAACCCTAATCGAACATGATATCTTCGATGACCAGAAGATTCCAGATCTCTTTTTGTTAAACACCGAAAGAACGGTCGACCAGGATTCTCTTCAGTTCTCGATGTAAAGATCGTTACACCGGCTCCACAAACACACTTCAATGGCACTACATGGTCGAACGAAACTACCACCGATGTCTTTGAGCTAGAACTCATCTCGTCAACTCAAAGAAGAAGAGAGAAATCAAAGAAGAAAAGAGAAACTGAAGAAGAAAAGATAAATTGAGATCGATTAGGGTTTGTAAATTGGGGAAATAGAGAATCGATTTCTTAATTTAGGGGTTTTAAGGTGTTATAAACAACATCGTTTTGCTATTAATGGATCTCGTTAACGGATAATTAATCCCGTTTAATTTCTCCGTTTGACCACTTAATGTTATGCCTCAAAAGGCTAGGTCAACGAGAGTTTGCGATTTATTTGGAAGTCAACAAATAATTGGTGTTTTTTCCCTCCAAAAGCAGAGTTCGAGCTTTAAATCAACAAAAATGTAGACTTGGGGATTTTAATGACATTTTCCCATTTTAAAAGCACAAGGTAATAGAATCTACTTTAATTAGAAGAATATCTTACGATAATATAATAATAACTAGATTAGGACCCGTGCTAGAGCACGGATTAAAATTCTTTTTATATATTTATTTTTAATATAATTTATATGATTGTTTTTAATATTTTTTTGGATAAAATATTATGTTTCAGACGGTTTAGCATGGTAAACTAAGAAACGATTGTCATTTCTATTTTGGAGTGTTTTCAGTATGGATATGAGCAATGTCGATAATGGTGAAAGGAAAATTGGATGATTTATATTGAAAGTTTGAAAGATAATTTTTAATTGAAGATTTTATTCATTTTTTATTCTTCATAACATATTTTTATTATCTCTAATAAGTTGGTTAAAAATATGGTCTAGCAAAAAATATGTCGAAAATAAATTTGAAATATTCTCATTAAGATTTTGGAAACAATGTGATTTCGAAAAAATAAATTTGCTTGATTCTCTATAAGATTTTTGGAAACAATGTGCTTCCAAAAATAAATTTCGGTTGAACCGTCTATTAATTTTGTAACCAATTAATCTATCAATCTAATAATTGCTATGTGGTATCTTGAAAAAAAAATTTGTTATGTGGTTGTTGGAGCATATACGTATATATCTTGAATCACAAACACTCTTTGTTAAATTTGTGTTCCTTATCTTTTATTTTCGGATTTCTCTGTTCTTGAAAATAACTAAAATAATATAAAATTACAATATATTAATTTAAATAGAGGGGATTTTCAAAAATATCTCTTTTTCTATATTACTTTTCAAAAATACCTTTTCATGTTGTACATTTTCAAAAATACACCTTTTAAATATATAAAATGACTAAATTCTAAACCCTAAATACTAAACACTACCTCCTAAAAACTATACCCTAAATATAATATAGAGAACCCAAACCTAAATTTTTTTTTAAAAAATAGTCATTTAAACCTTAAAATAAACTTTTCCTTTTATTTTAATCAATTTTATATTCAAAATAAAAGCTTATATAGATGCTTTCTTAGACTAACTGATGTCTCTCTATTTTACACTTTCTTAGGCATCTTTTTAGTCATGTTTTACATTATTTAGGGTCTGTCATTAGCATTTTTAGGTCCTTAACCTTAGATATTTGCATTTAGGTTGTCTAAGGTATTGCATTACTGAATTATTGCATTTTGGATCAAAACAGGTGCTTTGGAGCTTAAAAAGAGCAAGAATGAGGATGGACAAGTTTCAGCTATTGCCAAGAAAGAGGAAAGGAGCAGAAGAGGAGTAACTCGAGCCTTAACCTAAGGTGTGATCGTGCAGAAGAACAGCCTGAGGCTTGAGCCCTTACTAGTGAAGCTGAGCACAAGAAGAATCACCCAAAGCCCAACCCAAAGAGGATCTTGACCCTAGCCTCGTGTAGATGCCTCAGATAACAGCTGGTGCGGCTAAGTCAAGTGGTTTCCATATATAAACCCTCCCTTAACCCATTTTCGAGAGAGCATCTGGAGAGTGAGCGAGAGACACCATACACGATTAGAAAGCTGATTTTACATTTCAAAAAGCTTTGTTAGCATTTCTTAATTTCTGTTTTGCATTTCTTTTACTTTTTGATTCTGTATTACATTTTGCCTCTTTTCGATACATCGGTTACTTTCATTTTTCAACATCTTTGTTATACAGTTCCTATTCGTTTATGTGTTTAAGTTGATTGCAATGAGATTTGAGTAGTGAACTAAATTTTCTAAGGATGGGATAGTCTAGTAGGTGTTCTTAATCGATTATGATGTTTTAGATTGAGTGTTTTATGAAATTTACCTTATGGATTAGTGATCTTAATGCTAGTTTTGAACCGAGAGGTCGAGATTAGATTTTAGACATTTCCACACCAAGAGGTGCTCGATGAAATGCCTAAATTAGCTAATGCTCGTGTGACCATTCAGATATTTGATCGGGTACTTGTATACACCAACCGTTTGTCAAGAAAACTGAGACATCCAAAGGACAATATCAGAGTAGAAGAAGAAGAAGTGAGAAAAGAAAACCCACAAGGTCAGAATGGACCTCAAAGGTTGGCCAGACACATTGGAGGCTACATCCAGATTCAGGGAGACTACAACAATGAATTCTACAGCTATACGCCACAAGGAGGGTATCAACAATAAGCAATGGGTCCACCACATTGCTTTGCTTCTCAACAGCTTCCTGCTCAAGATCAAGAACTGAAAGAACATGCTTCAACATATTCTACAAGGTCAAGCTAATGAAGCTATGGAAACAGCTAGACAGTTTACAGAGATGAACAAGAAAATGGACTACATTAACAATGCCATGAATCTCAATATTGAAGCTTAGGCCTCCAGAATTCATCACCTTGAAAGCATGGCTGCTTCTACTTGTTCAGGAAAACTCCCAAGGAGATCAATCCTCAATCTAAGGGAGTTTTCTACTGCCCATGCAATCACCTTAAGCGACTTACCTGCCTATAAAGAACACATTACAATCACTAGGGATAGTGCAGTTCAAGATGGAGAGGATTTATGTGAAAATGAGTTTCAGCTGTAGAAATTACGCAGGAAACATTCACCGACTACCCACCCGATCCCCTATATGATCCCTCATTCATGTGCCTACCAGTGTTACACCAAAAACTGTTGAAAAACAATAAAATGCATCTAATGCAGCTCAAGATAAGGCTAACGAAGATGAGAGAGCAATAGTTCTAAGTCATGAATACAATGTTGTTATACAGAAGAAGATTTTCCCAAAAAAGCTAGAGGACTCTGGATCTTTCACTTTGCCTTGTTCTCTAGGTCCATTGGCTTTCAACAAGTGTATTTTTGACTTAGGAGCATCAGTTAGCCTCATGCCTCTCTCTGTGGCTAAGAGGTTGGGCTTCACAAGTTACAAATCATGAAACCTATATCTCATCTTGGTAGATAGAACTGTCATATTTCCACATGGCTTGTTGGAGGATCTCCCAATAAAGATTGAAAAAGTAGAGGTTCCTACTGATTTTATGGTCTTGGAGATGGATGAAGAGCCTAAAGATCCATTAATCATAGGAAGACCTTTCTTAGCAACTGTTGGAGCAATCATTGATGTCAGGAAGGGGATTATTGAGCTCAATCTGGGTACAAGCTTCAAATGAAGTTTGACATCAAAGACACTATGAGAAGCCAACTATTGATGGGCAGACCTTTGTGATTCAAAGAAAAAATCAGCTAACTGAGCCAGCAGTCTTTGTCGGTGTAAATGGGCCAAAAGCAGAGATTTTCACAGCATGTGACGAAGCTCCAATGGGAGCACGTCCCCATAACACGAACCCATGGTCGGGTTCATGTTCGGGTCCTTGGTCGGCTCATACTCCAACTCTCCAGAATGCCCAGATTCAATCTACAAACTTCCCCAACAGCTAGAGTCAAGAAATCCAGCATCTGATGGGTTGTCATCACTTCAAACTATTAACATTCTCAAGTATTCTGTTAGGCAGTTGACAGCTACAGTGAAGAAGATGAGTGGACAACTCTAGAAACTCCAAGGGAAAATCATTGGTTCTTATTCAAAGAAAGCAAAGCAAGGGCTGAGTATAAAGAGAAGGAACAACTCTTCTAGCATTGATCCCGGAAAAGAGGAAACATGAAATCTTTGGGAATAGAGAGGACTTCATCACCTTTCTATGACCCTTCCAAACCATGAGAAGTGTGCACAATCAAGCTTAATGGCTTTAACTCTTCTAGCATTGATCCTAGAATGTTTATGTAGTTGCATTTGCATTATAGGATTGAGTCTAGATTGTTTCATATAGGGTTGTTGTATATGCATTTTATGGGGCAATGATTGAAACTATCTTGTTCAAGTTTAATTATAGGATTGAAGTTATAGCCATTAATCATAGTTTACTATTGTTTGATCAATCTCTAGAAAAAATGAAGAATATCTGTTTAAACTTTTTTTGTTCTTTTGAAAGCTTCTTCCACTTGTGTGAAATTTGCTTGAACATTGTAGCATCTCTATATTATTGAACTTAACCTGAACTTCAATTATCTTTCTTATAGAACTTGAATGCTTGCTCATGGTAACTCTAAACTCGGGTTAACACTCAATTTTTGCCAATCTTTTCATTTAACCCAAATTGTTTTCCCTACCCTTGAACCCCGACCTTTTCTTTCAAGCCTTGTTGTGATTTGTTGAGTGGGGCCTTTTCAATGCTATAGGTTGTGAAACCTTGAGAGTACTGAGAACAATAGAGAACTGGCTCTTGTTATAGCTAAGTTTAGAACCATTTGAACTAGCTAATATATTCGGTTTTGAAAGATAGGTGGTTAGCATGTGAAACAACCCGACCAATTTTTTTTTTTTACATAAATATAATTAACTAAGCATCCCATACTATTTAATTAAACAAACCACAATACCATTAATAAACCAACATCTAATAACATGCACAACGAAAACATAACTCATAACCAACTCCAATACAACATCAACACGATACCATTCCTAACCATTCTATCCAACAACCTAGCATACTTCTATACAAAATTCCAACAACATATAAACATAACCAAAACACAATAACCGAGACCCTAGATCATCCTTCTCATCATCACCATAATTCTACGTCACATACCTGCACACCACAAACAACAATTGAGATGTTAAAGTATTATTACAAATACTCAGTGAGTCGATCCTCTCATCTACTGGGCTAAACACACAAACGAAAAGACAAACACAATCAATACACAGAACAAGCAAATTAAACAATTCTGAACACATCCGTGCTTTTGCGACCTTGCGTCGGCCAACGCAAGTGCTTTTATCGACCAATGCACTCCTTGCGTTGATCGATGCAACCTCTAAATCCCTAGCTGCATCGAGCGATGCACTCCTTGCATCGACCGATGCAACATCCATCGTCTCCATCAAATCCCTAGCGGCATCGACCAATGCACACCTTACATCGATCGATGCAGTCGAACACAATCTCCACTGGCTTCTCTTAGCTCCGTGATACCGAATACATGCTCCAAAGGCCACAAAACTCAAGGCAAACCCTCACAAACAACCACATAAGCAATCAACACCCCAAAACACACATCTAATCGCTTAGATAAGCCATCACACTCATCTTGATTTAGAAAGAAAAGAACGAAGAACACCAAGATCCAAGCCTTCTAGAAGCCTCCAAACGTCACTCCACGTTCAGATTTCCCTTCCCACGGACAGATCCCTCCAGAAACAGGCACAAAAGACTCATAAAATGATTTTACAAAGATTCTCTCAACTTCCAAAAACGACAAAATACTAAAAATGAGAAAACTTTCGCTTTAGTCTCTTAGAAAGAAAAAAAGATATAAAGAAAAGAGAAAACAAAAAGAATAGGAGTATAGCAAAGAAGAAAAAAGTTGTAAAGAGAGCTAGCTGTTCAAAGTTAATATCTTACGGATTGCAAAAAAAAAGGTTAAGATCAAGTGTGTAAACGGTTTATGTTTTTATGTGTTCAATAAAAAAAGGAATGGGAAAAGAGTAGAATCAGATTGAAAAGCTTCTAGGAAGGTAGATCATCAAGAGCTAAGCTTTGTATGCCCCAATTTTTCTCACTCTTAGATAGTTTTCACAATTGTCTAGAATTCCTTCTTGTTTGAGAGTAAGCCACCTGAAAATAATTTTTGAAACCTATCTCCAAAAGCCTTATCCTTAAAACCGATTGAGCTTGATTCACTTTCCATTAGCAAGAATTCGCTAAACACTTAAATGAATGTGAAAGAGATGTTGTTTGGAATTGCAAGTCTTTAATGTTAGTTGGAGGATGAACTATATCGATTCATTGTGATAAGCATAGAGAAATATTTGTTAGTATGTTAATCGATCTTAGCACCGTTAAACTATCTTTAAGGACTATAACTTGAATTTCTTGCTTGATACTGTGAGGTTATGAGTCCCCACTTTCAAACTGATAACTATCTAATTTACATGTTTTAAGCATCATTTTTTGTCCATATTTTGCATTGTTTATACCCTAACCTTAGCATTTTTAGGTCATTAACTGTAGGAATTCACATTTAGGCTATTTAGGGTGTTGCATTTTTGCATTTGCATATTTTGGATGAAAATAGGTGCTTTAGAGCCTAAAATGGGGAGAAACAAGATCAAATCCGAGCATGTACCCGAAGGAGCTATTGAGCAGGAAGAACAGTCCGAACCCCAACCTGATCGAGGAGGATCCAAGAGAAGGAAGAATAACCCGAAGACCTACCCGAGGAGTAACCTGACCTCATCCTCGTGCACCTAATCGAGCAGACCCTCGGGCAGGACTAGGTTGCTGGTTTCATGTTTTCTGATGATTGGTTATTGGATATGGTTTATGTTATGATATTGGTTATTATTGGATATTTATTGGTATTGTTATTCCGCTGTTGGTTGTGATTGTGATTAGGTGGCTAGTGGATATGGGACCACTAGTTGTAGTTTATTTAGTATATTATATTTATTAAAAAAAAAGGGGTCGGTCCTTTCATTTTGGTATCAGAGCCCTTACGGTTCTAGGTTTGGGTTCACTAGGTTTCTGTTGTGATGTTTGGGATTGCATGTCTTGATTGATTATGTGAGTTAGTCAATTGTGTGTGGCATGGAGTCCTAGAACATCCTCTTCGAGCCGACTGTGTGATTCCACGGTGAGTTTATGTTTCTGTGTTATAATAGAAATTGTTTGCTTAGTCTTCTGTTCATGGTAGTGCAGATGGCTAGAGATGGTGCTGTTGCTGGTTGCTGGTTGTGGTCGTGGACGCGGACGTGATCATGGACGCGGACGTGGTCGTGGTAGGGGCATAGTCCCAGAGGTTAGTGAGACCAAGGACCAGAGTGTGACAGCTGAGGGTGTTGGCAAGTCGCAGGGTGTTCCGGGGGATTCAGTGAGTGTGGCCGGAGGGGCGGTGTTGATGCTCTAGTTGCCGGTGATGCTAGGGTCTCGGGTGTGGGAGTCCCAGCGGGTGGAGTCCTTGGTGTTGACGTTGCGGCTATGCTAGCACAGGTTTTGGAGCGGTTACCACCACTGGTACCGGCTCAGGCTCAGGTAGTGCCACCAGTGGTGGCGGAGAAGCGGCAGCCAGTGGCTGCAGATGTGGGAGTTCATGGACGTTATTTGTCTATGCTCAAGGAGATGAGGGGTCTTTTCACAGAGAAATTTTCGGGTGGTACAGATCCTACTGTTGCGGATGCATGGAGGAAGAGTGTGGAACGTAACTTCCATACTATGAGATGTCCTGAGGAGTTTTGGGTGGACATAGGGGTCTACCATTTGAGTGGTGATGCTGAGTTGTGGTGGAGATCAGTGGCTGCTAGGAGAGTGCAGCAGGAGATGACTTGGGCTGACTTCGTCTTGGAGTTCAACCGCAAGTATTTTCCTAGAGAGGCATTGGACCGGTTGGAGGTGCAGTTCCTTCAGTTATCTCAGGGGACGCGGTTAGTGCGGGAGCTGGACTTGGAGTTCAGTCGACTTCTGTGTTTTGGGGGTCGGGCTATGGAGTCTGAGGAGGCTCAGATTAGGAGGTTTTTGAGGGCTCTACGTGATGATTTGAGAGTTCACTGTAGAGGGCGGAGTTATGCTACGCGTACAGAGCTGGTTGAGACTGTAGTAGAGATAGAGGAGGATATCTGGGCACAGTCAGTGGCGGTAGGTCCAGCAGTTCAGCCTAGTAAGGCTCAGCAGCAGGGTGGTTCGAGCAGGGGCGGCAGGCCTGCGCAGGGAACCAAGAGGAGGTGGGAGGCTACGCAGAAGCCAAGTGGTGTGAGTTGCTTCAGTTATGGGAGCAAGGATTACAAGGTTGCTAGTTGTCCCAAGAGGAGTGCTCCGATGGCAGGACCTCGGGTATATTATCATTGTAGGGAGACAGGGCACATCAGGCCCTTTTGTCCTAAGTTGCAGCTGGCAGCAGTGGCAGCATTGCAGCAGGTGCAGCCTGGAGGTCAGCAGGTGGCACGGATTGAGCAGGCGCCACGGGTTTACACGACTGTAGAGACTGGTGGAACCAGTGCTGGGGTGATCACATGTATAATTTCTGGTATTTAAGCTTCGTGAATTTTGGTAGGTTTAGATTTTATGTTTTTCATGTGATAAACTGTTAGGTTCTCAACACATAAGGTTTGTGTAGGGACCTTGTTGGTGGGCGGGTTTAAGTCCCATGTTATGTTTGATTCTGGAGCTTCTCATAGCTTCATTACTCTGGAGTGTGCAGAGAGCGCGGGAATCAGAGGGGACCCCGGGGAGCATACTAGAGTTGTCAGAGTTGCGGGAGGAAAGTTCTTGAGAGTTATTGGACGAGCTAGAGGAGTTGATATTCAGATCGCGGGGGAGTCGTGGCCAGCGGATTTGCTTATCAATCCAGTGGAATTGTATGATGTTATTCTTGGGATGGATTGGTTGCATCGGCATATGGTGCATTTGGATTGCCAACGAGGTAGAGTGGAGTTTGAGCGTCAAGGAGGGAAGTTGGTTTTTCAGGGTATTAGACCGACTTCGGGAGTCTCGTGATCTCAGCCATTCAGGCTGGGAAGATGATCGAGAATGGCCGTGAGGCTTATTTGGTTACTATATCTATGCTAGAGTCAGTGGGGAAGTCTACGGTTAGCGGTATTCCAGTAGTGGAAGAGTTTAAGGATGTGTTTCAGTCTTTGCAGGGATTACCACCATCTCGGTCAGATCCTTTTACCATTGAACTGGAACCGGGGACAACACCGTTATCCAAGGCTCCTTACAGAATGGCTCCAGCAGAGATGGCAGAGCTGAAGAAGCATGTAGAGGATTTGTTGAGTAAGGGATTTATCCGTCCTAGTGTATAACCGTGGGGAGCGCCAGTGTTGTTTGTCAAGAAGAAGGATGGGAGTTTCAGGTTGTGCATTGATTATCGTGGTTTGAAACGGGTTATTATGAAGAACAAGTACCCTCTTCCCATGATTGATGAGTTGTTAGATCAGTTGAGGGGTGCTACTTGGTTCTCTAAGGTAGATCTGGCGTCGGGTTATCATCAGATACCAATAGATGAGGCAGTTGTGAGGAAGACTGCTTTCAGGACGAGGTATAGGCATTATGAGTTTGTGGTGATGCCTTTCAGGTTGACTAACGCGCCAGCAGCGTTTATGAGATTGATAAACAGCGTGTTTCAGGAGTTTCTGGACGTGTCTGTCATCATTTTCATCGACAATATCCTGGTTTATTCTAAGAGTCCTGAGGAGCATACAGTTCATTTGAGGGCAGTTCTGGAGAAGCTGTGGGAGCAGACGTTGTTTGCCAAGTTGAGCAAGTGTAGTTTTTGGCAGCGTGAGATGGGTTTTCTGGGTCATATTGTTTCTGCAGAGGGGGTTTCTGTGGATCCGGAGAAGATTCAGGCTATCAGGGATTGGCCTAGACCGCAGAATACCACAGAGATCAGGAGTTTCCTTGGGTTGGCAGGTTACTACAGGAGGTTTGTGCAGGGTTTTGCAAGTAGAGCACGCCCTATGACTAAGTTGACAGGGAAGGATGTTCCTTTTATTTGGTCACAGGAGTGTGAGGAGGGCTTTGAATGCCTTAAGAAGATGTTGACTACTACGCCAGTGTTGGCTTTGCCCGAGCAGTGGTTTATGCTGATGCATCTAGAGTTGGTTTGGGGTATGTGGTGATGCAGCATGGGAAGGTGATTGCCTATGCTTCGCGGCAGTTGCGGAAGCATGAGGGCAACTATCCTACTCATGATTTGGAGATGGCTGCTGTAGTTTTTGCCCTAAAGATTTGGAGATCATATCTTTATGGTGCAAAGGTACAGGTGTTTACAGATCATAACAACCTGAAGTATATATTCACTCAGCCTAAGCTGAACTTGAGACAGAGGCGGTGGATGGAGCTTGTGGCGGATTATGATTTGGAGATAGCCTATCACCCTGGTAAGGCTAACACGGTTGTAGATGCTCTGAGTCGGGAGAGGGTAGCTTCGGCTCAGGAGCAGGAGATGGAGTCTCTGGTAGGAGAGATCAGTGCTTTGAGCTTGTGTGCTTTTTCATAGGAACTGTTGGGTTTGGAAGCAGTAGATAGAGCAGATCTTCTGAGTAGGGTGCGGTTAGCTCAGGAGAAGGATTTGGGGCTGGTGAATGCCTCAAATGATGTGGATTCAGAGTATCAGGTCGCAGATAATGGTACTATCTTGGTGCACGGTCGGGTTTGTGTCCCAAGGATGAGGAGTTGAGACAGGAGATCCTGAGGGAGGCTCATGCGAGCAGGTTTTCTATTCATCCAGGAGCGACTAAGATGTACCGTAATCTCAAGAGGTACTATCACTGGGTCGGGATGAAGAAGGATGTAGCTAGTTGGGTCTCGAGGTGTGAAGTGTGTCAGCTAGTGAAGGCTGAGCATCAGGTTCACCTGGCGGTTTGCTGAAGAGTTTACCCATTTCTGAGTGGAAGTGGGATATGATTACTATGGATTTCGTGGTGGGTTTGCCAGTGTCCAGGATGTTTGATGCTATTTGGGTCATTGTGGACCGGTTGACTAAGTCAGCACATTTTCTGGCCATTAGGAAGACCGATGGAGCAGCGGTCTTGGCTAAGAAGTATGTGAGAGAGATAGTCAGATTGCATGGAGTGCCAGGGAGCATTGTGTATGACAGGGATTCTAAGTTCACTTCGGTGTTCTGGAAGGCATTTCAGGTAGGGATGGGCACTAACGTGCATATGAGTACAGCTTGTCATCCCCAGACAGATGGACAGTCTGAGAGGACGATCCAGACGCTGGAAGATTTGTTGAGGATGTGTGTGTTGGATTGGTGTGGCCATTGGGCAGATCACCTGAACCTGGTAGAGTTTGCTTACAACAATAGTTATGAGGCGAGTATTAAAATGGCTTATGAGGCTTTGTATGGGAGACCATGTCGTACACTGTTATTCTGGATTCAGGTGGGGGAGAGGAGCATGTTTGGTGCTAGTTTTGTTCAGGAGACCTCGGAGAAGATTCGGGTTCTCAAGATGAACATGAAGGATGCTCAGGATAGGCAGAGGAGTTATGCTGATAGGAGGAGGAGAAATCTTGAGTTTCAGGTAGGAGACAGAGTGTACCTCAAGATGGCCATGTTGCGGGGTCCGAACAGGTCATTGTCAGAGACTAAGTTGAGTCCGAGGTATATGGGTCCGTTCAGTGTGATAGAGCGGGTTGGACCAGTGGCATATAGACTGGAGTTACTTGAGGTTATGCGTGCATTCCATAAGGTTTTCCATGTGTCTATGTTGCGGAAGTGTCT
>NW_010921702.1:59785-63452 GCF_000633955.1 Camelina sativa | reverse complement strand
GAGGAGGATCAAGGAACTTCGGAAGAAGAAGATTCCTTTGATGAGAGTCCTTTGGGACTGTGATGGTGTTGAGGATCAGACTTGGGAGCCTGAGGCAAAGATGAAGGCAAGGTTCAAGAAGTGGTATGAGAGGAAAGCCGTGACTTGAGCTTGTTTAGCCTGGTCCTATTTATAATCCGTGGCTGGAGCGGGAATGGAGTATTCCAGCCCATTTCTCTTGTTTACTCGGTCGCTTGGGGTTGTTGGTTGTGCGACTCAGTAACAAGATGAGGTGGTGCTCGGGGTACAAAGTTTCTGTGAGGCGGGGTTTTGGAGGAAAGTTTCCTGAAATAGAAGTGTCCAAAAGTGGAAAGTTTCCAAAAATGGAAAGTGCTAATTATAGAAAGTTTTACGGGAGTTAGAATTTGTTTGTTTTAGGGGTAGAGAGCCTTGGAGGGGTTTGTGTGGCCTTAGTGGCGGACTTTCGAGTCAGTGTGCCCGTGTGTGGCAGTCTTTTAGACATTGTGTGGCCTTTGTGGCGGGCTGTTTAGCCGTGTGTGGCCTTTGTGGCGGGCTGTTTAGCCATTGTGTGGCCTTTGTGGCAGGCTGTTTGGCCAATTGCGTGGCCTTTGTGGTGGGCTGTTTAGCCAGAGTGCCTGTTTAGGCGGTCCTTCGGGACAGATGGTCTTTGTGATGGTCCTTCGGGATGAGTGGCCTTGGTGGCGGTCCTGTTTAGGACATTTGTTTGGCTTTGGTGGCGGTCCTGTTTAGATTTGTTTGGCCTTGGTGGCGGTCCTGTTTAGGACATTTGTTTGGCCTTGGTGGCGGTCCTCTTTAGGACATTTTGTTTGGCCTTGGTGGTGGTCCTCTTTAGGACATTTTGTTTGGCCTTTGTGGCGACCCTTGTGGCATGTATATGATCCTTGTGTGGTCATGAGGTATTCCAGTGAGGGGATATGTGGTTGGTAGGACATTGAGATGTTTTACGCGAGCCACGGGAAGGAAACTTGGATAGGGATAGGACTCAGACGTGTTCAGAATTGTTTGCTCGCGGCTCTTGGAGGACTTAGGTTCTCCTAATACTGCCATATTCAGAGACTTTGTGGCTTGGGAATATGGATGGTATATCGACTTCGGATGAAGATCCGGAGGCACGCTTNAAGTTTCTGTGAGGCGGGGTTTTGGAGGAAAGTTTCCTGAAATAGAAGTGTCCAAAAGTGGAAAGTTTCCAAAAATGGAAAGTGCTAATTATAGAAAGTTTTACGGGAGTTAGAATTTGTTTGTTTTAGGGGTAGAGAGCCTTGGAGNGGTGGCAACCCGAGAGACGAGTATTGGACTTCCTTATATATTTTGGCATGCGGGTTTAGGCCCGATGAGGAGCCAACATTATGGCATGCAGACTTAGGTCTGATGAGGAGCCAATGAAAACTCAAGGTTTAGGCCTATGATTAAAGGAAAGTCCAAAAATTCGATTGCAAATAACGCCTGGAGCGTGAGTCTATCGCCTAGAGGTGACCTTCTGTAGATCGGTCGGAGGAGTGCGGACCGTGGAGACGGCTGCACGGGAGTCCTTGGCTGATGGTCGTTCGAGATTCGAGGACGAATCTAGATTGGTGGGGGAGAATTGTAACATCCGTGAACCAAAATCCTGGTTTGGGATGTGCATCGATCGATGCAGCAGGAGCATCGGTCGATGCTGACTCAATTTCGTGCGTTTTGGCTTAAGTCAAACGCTGCGTTTTGGGTTAAGGGAAACCCTTAAACTCGGTTTTGTCTCAGTAGGCGTGTTTAGCCGCTTTTGAGAGAAACGAAAGAGAAAGAGAAGTGTTCTTGGTGTTCTTGGAGATTTATGAAGATTTGAGACTGTTCCTGTAGAGATCTGTAGCTGGGATCATTGTAGGAGCTTCCTAGAAGCGTTTTCTTCTTGTGTTTGGGTTCAGATTCGTCTTGGCAAAGGTAAGTGTGGGACCATAGCTTATCTAAGCTAGAGAACTCTTTAATCTGCTTGTTGTGTGATGTTAGACTTGTTAGATCGTTGCTATGGACATTAGGAAGCTTTCTTGTGGCTTGGGATCGAGTTTTGTGGTTGTAGGAACGAAGATCCAGTGAGAAGCTTCGGGGAAAACATGATGCTTGGCATCGCATCGGTCGATGCATATTTTGCGTCGGTCGATGCAAGTGCGAGGACGGCGCGTAAAACTCTAGGGTTTTCATGTTATGTCGAGCATGCGTCGGTCGATGCAGATTGGGTGTCGGTCGATGCAAGTGTAACTTGCATCAGTCGATTCAGCTTCTATGTCGGTCGATGCATCCCCATGTGGTGTCGGTTGATGCATGTTGGCATCGGTCGATGCAGAGTCATGGTTTGTCATTTGTTGTTTGTTGACGATTGTTTGATGGTTAGAGATGACTCTATTGCTTGTGTGTATAGCCCAGTAGATGAGCGGATTGCCTTACTGAGTGTTTATAAAATATTNGTTTATAAAATACTCATGCATTGCAATTTGTGTTTGTGGTGCAGGTAAAGGCAAAGTGTGATCGTGGAATCAAGGCAATGAAGAGGAGGAAGTTCTAGGGACTCGATTGGTTGTTGTCTGGCATTGATAGGTTGCTAGAGTTGGGTCATTAGAAACATTGCTAGGTTGTTGGTTCTATGATTCATGTTGGTTGAATTTTGGATATTGTTTATGTTATAATTATTGGATTATTATTGGATATTTATTGGATATTGGTATTGGTTATTTCCGCTGTTGATTGTGATTGTGGTTAGGTGGCTAGTGGGTATGGAACCACTAGTTGTAGTTTACTTATTATTATTATTATTATTATTATTATTATTATTATTATTATTATTATTATTATTTATTATTTTATTATTAAAAAACGGTTCGGGTCATTTCAATCTCTTCTGCCACTCTCGGGACCGCAACCCCTCAAGCTATTGGTATCTATGGAACCTCCCGTCCCCTCAGGAGAACCTCCATCTCCTCATGAGTTGTTCAGGAGTCCCCACCTTTACAGCAAACGGTCTGTAACAACCCGTCCCGTGGACCCCACTAGCCTCACTGCTAGCCCACTAGCCTCACTGCTAGCCGCCCAAACGGACCCCAAGCTGGCCCTGCAGGGCATCAATCCTAACCCATCACTGTGGATATCCAAATCCACCAGTAGGTTATTGGTGCGCCAGGCATTCCTCGAACCCTGGTCCTCACCCTTCAACAACCTTCCCACAGGACAAGTTGCCACCAATTGATCTGCAGGTCAATTGGTGGCAACTTGTCCTGTGGGAAGGTTGTTAAAGGGTGAGGACCAGGGTTCGAGGAATGCCTGGCGCACCAATAACCTACTGGTGGATTTGGATATCCACAGTGATGGGTTAGGATTGATGCCCTGCAGGGCCAGCTTGGGGTCCGTTTGGGCGGCTAGCAGTGAGGCTAGTGGGCTAGCAGTGAGGCTAGTGGGGTCCACGGGACGGGTTGTTACAGACCGTTTGCTGTAAAGGTGGGGACTCCTGAACAACTCATGAGGAGATGGAGGTTCTCCTGAGGGGACGGGAGGTTCCATAGATACCAATAGCTTGAGGGGTTGCGGTCCCGAGAGTGGCAGAAGAGATTGAAATGACCCGAACCGTTTTTTAATAATAAAATAATAAATAATAATAATAATAATAATAATAATAATAATAATA
>NW_010921702.1:51302-59725 GCF_000633955.1 Camelina sativa | reverse complement strand
CTCTGCATCGACCGACACCAAGCATGCATCGACCGACACCAGTTGGGTTTGCGTCGACCGACACATGATTTGCATCGACCGATGCAAGGTTCACTTGCATCGACCGATACTCCCATTGCATCGACCGACACATGCTCGACATAGCACGAAAACCCTAGGTTTTACGCGCCGTCCTCGCACTTGCATCGACCGATGCACATGCCAAGCATCGTTTTCCCTAGAAACTTCTTGCTGGATCTTCGTTCCTACAACCACAAAACTCGATCCCAAGCCACAAGAAAGTTTCCTAACGTCCCAAATAAAAATCTAACAAGCCTAACAACACATAACAAGCAAATCAGAGAGATCTCCAGCTTAGATAAGTCATGTTCATGCACTTACCTTTGCCAAGACGATTCTGAACCTCAAATAAGCAAGAAAACACTTCCAGGAAGCTCTTACAATGATCCCAGCTACAGATCTCCACAGAAACAGCCTCAAACTCCCAAAATCTCACCAAGAACACTTAGAACTCTTTTTTTCTCTCTTCCTTTCTCTCAAAAACGGCTAAACTCGCCTAATGAGACAAAAACTTGAGTCAAGGGTTTTCCTAACCCAAAACGCAGCATTTAACTTAAACTCGTCCGCAGAAAACCAACCTTGCATCAACCCAAACTTGCATCGACCAATGCAAACCCTAAACCGGGATTTCGGTTTGCGGATGTTACAGAGATGGGGGTTCTCTTTGTACCAAGATCTCGATGGTGATGACCCGAGGATAAGACGGTATGGCTCGAAGACGGGGGTGTAAGAGTGAGATCAGTATGGCTCGAAGACAAGAGTTCTGAGAGTGAGATTGTTATGGCTCAAAGTTTGCGACCTAAGAGTAGATGAGTTGGGAACAAAAGTGTCAAGGACGTTTGGATAATCATAATAATCAGATGCAAGTTTGGAGATTGATGGGGGTTCAATCTTTGATTTCCCCTTTGGTCTTGACCGGGAGGGTTTGGATTGTGATGGTTGGGGGCCAAAGATGGGCTGACAAGTGGGGTCAATTTGTGGTGTGTTCCATTGGGACGGTGGTGGAGGCGTTTAGCCGATAGGCTGTGGTGGTTTTAGATTCTAGGATGAATCTATTGTTAGAAGGAGAAAATTGTAATCCCCATGTCCCGAAAAATATGAAATATTGGAGTTTATATCAGGAAATAGAGTGAAGTCGGTCTAATTTCTGATTGGTTTACTAAGCTAGTCGAGTTGTTAATTAAACCAAAAGATGGTTTAATTAGTTTAGGTTTAGATACCTGGTTTAATAAAATTAAACCAATAACCCTATTTTTCTTTATGAGGATGACGCCTCCTTCACCTTTGTTATTTTCATTTTTGGTATGTGAGAAAGGGAGAGCTCTTGGTCGTTGAGGGTGGAAGAGAGGAAGAAGGAGAGTTAGATTGGCCTTAGAGTGAAGGCAAAAGAAGCAGGTTTTAAGGTTTTTGAATGATTCCACTGCTCAAATTGTAGCCAAAGGTAATTATTTTTAGTAGAGTTGTACATAAGCCTTTTATCTAAATTCTTCATTTTCCGGATTTGGATTTGAGTTAATAATCGAGGAGATATCTGCAGTTTTGTGAGGTGATTCGTCTCAGACGCGAACTTAGACCAGCGAAGATTGTAATTCCGGTCTTGTCTCTTATCTGATCGGGACGAGATCTTGGGGAATGCTCTATGACGTCAAGGGGTAGATTTCCACTAGAGGGATTTGGAAGTTAACGGTTGGGTTTAGTTTTAAGGTTTTGTCTTTGAGAATGAAGGTTTCTGTCAGTTTTGCTTTGAACTCGTTTTGGTCATGTGGCGTGTTGTAGGGTGTTTCTGGGATGTTTCAGACACGAATTGAGTCTCTCATGGTTTTGTTTTAATGTTTGAATGACCTTGTTAAGGTGTGTGTGTGACCATGACCTTGTTAAGGTTGTATGACTTGTTTTGTGTGATGATGTGTAGTTGTTGTGAATGTGTTATTGGGTGTTATATTTAATGTCTGGTTTGTTATTTTCTATCATTGGTTGTACTCTTGATTTGTTTGTGTGTGTATAACTAATAGATAGAAGGATCACCTCACTGGATATTTCGGGTAATACTCACGAATCCAATTATGTTTGTGGTGCAGGTAATGTGTAGCGTCGAATCATGGCGATGAGGAGGAGGATAATACAGGGTCTTGGTTGTTGTATTGTGGTTATGTTATTATTGTTGGAACCTGGTTAGTAGCATGCTAGGTTGATGGTTATGTTAGGTTTATATGTTTCCGCTGTGCATATTAATGGTTGGTTTATGTTAATTGGATGTTGGTTTAGTGTTTAGGTTGTAATTAAATATTATAAGATATTTAGTTATTATTAAAAAACAGGTCGGATTGTTTCAGGTTGGTAGTAGAGCTCTTATGGTTTTAGAACGGGTTAATGGATAGTTTAAAGCGGTTTAGGGAATTTAATTGGTTGAATTACTTTCCCTGGTGCTTGTAACACCCTGACCATCTCCACCAACCCATGGGCCCACCTCGCTTAGTTGGTCCCACGTCTTCTTACTAGGCCCGTGAGTCCATCCATATCTGATGGTCGGTTTGCTACGTTGGGAAAGCTTTAAAGACTTGTTTTCCGTCCCTACAAATCACCACATGAACTTTCCCAATGTTTTGTCCTCTCTCGCAAAACTGGATCAGACTTCACCTACCTGACGCAAATTAGTGCCTCAGAAGAGATTACAACCCAAGAAATCAAGCAAAATGTGTCTATCTCTAATATATCCCGAGTCTCTAGGAACCATACTCTGAACAGAAGTTAGATGTCTCTCTTAAATATTGAGCTCCACATTGGTCGAAATTTTTTGCCAGGCTAGTTGGCTGCAAAAAGACAGATAATTAAATGACGACCTCAATGGAGATCAAAATATTATAGTTGGAATATATATTATGGAAGATTTATACCATTACATGACCTCCAGTAAGGGGTTGCAATCATGCCCTAGCTCAGAATTTATAATCTAAATTTTTATATGTACATCATATTTAATGTTAATTTTGTATTTAAATGAAAAGAATTTTAAAATGTGTTTTTATTTATAGTACCAACAAACATATGCTAAAATGTGTTTTTATAATTATAGAGATGAGTTTGGCGGATAAAATATGCAAGACACAGAGCGACCATTTCTCAGATGTGTGCTTGAGCAATTACAATTGTGCCATCATCTGCCAACTATTTGAGGAATTTGAAGACGGTCACTGCGAATTCGACGGAGCCTTCCGTCGTTGTTTATGCTCCAAACCCTGTTAAAGATCATCATAATATTATCAAAAAGCAGTTGTATTTTGGACTTCCACTTTAATAATTGCTATGTCATTGTTGGAGAATATATATATATATATATATATCTTGAATAACAAACATTCTTTGTTAAATTTGTTTTCTTTATCTTCTACGTTCAGAGTAATTTGTTCTTGAAAATAACTAAAAATATGATAAAACTACTATAAATTAATTAAAAAGTCATTTAAACATTAAAATAAACCTTTTCTTTAATTTAAAGCAATGTTATCTTCAAAATAAAAGCTTATATAGATGCTTTCTTAGACTAACTTGTCGTGTTTAAATTATTACAAAGTAAAAACTGAGGATTGATTTACCTTCCATGATAAACATATAGAAATTTTGGCGATACATCATTTTACAACATCTTTTGCAATTCGTCAAAATCGAATTCAATGACACATCATATTCAAATAATCATGTACTGGTTACGCATAATATATACTTCATTTTTTGGTCATCAACGTATTACATAGCTAAAAGCATAGATAAATGTAACACATCTGCATTAATCAAAATTAGAAACATAATTAGGCTAACCACTTCCATGCCAAGTGAATTGGCTAAGGCTTCACCAAACTGACGTAAATTTGTGCCTCAAAAGAGATTCCAACCCGAGAAATCAAGAAAAAATATGTCTATCTCCACTATATCCAAGTCTCTTGGAACCATATTTTCAACAGAAGTTGGATGTCTCTCTTAATTACTGAGCTCCACATTGGTCGAAATTTTTTGGCGGACTAGTTGGCTGGAAAAAGACAAATAAGTAAATGAGAATTGAAATGATACAGTTGGGATGTACATTATGGAAGATTTGTACCATTATGTGGCCTCGATTCAGGGATTGAAAGCAAGCTCTAGCTCATAATTTATAATCTAGATTTTTATATGCATATCATATTTGATGTTAATTTTGTATTTAAAAGAAAAGAAAGAAAAAAAAAAGAGAAATAAATCTGGTTAAATAAATATTCAAAGGAAACACTAATTCAAAGCACAAGATAATAGAAGAATCTACTTTAATTAGAGTAATATCATAAGATAATATATAATAATAATTTCATGTGAATTATGTTTATTAAAATACTGAAATACATTTTGGGAATATATGGCATATGTGATAATAAGACAAAATAAATATTAGAATGCTTTCTATCTTACATCTATTTCTAGCTTAAGATATTTTGCTATAAAAAATATGTTTCTTAGATATAATAACATACTTCAATCAAATGAAATAGATAATGATGTATTAAAAGTTCTTTTTAGAAAACACACGTCAAAAAGAGGAATATCTATCATAGGTTAATTTTTAAGAGTTTGTTATCAACTGAAAGGACCGACTTTTTTTTTAAATAATAAATAATAAATATAATATAGTAAATAAACTAAAATTAGTGGTCCTATATCCACTAGCCACCTAACCACAATCACAATCATCAGCGGAATAACCAATCTCAATATCCAATAAATATCCAATAATATAACCAATAAATATAACATTAACAATATCCAATAATCAAATAACAGGAAACATAGAACCAGCAACCTAGTAATGTTCTAATGACCCAACTCTAGCAACCTAGCAATACCAGACAACATCAAACCGAGTCCCTAAAACATCCTCCTCTTCATTGCCTTGATTCCACGATCACACTTTGCCTTTACCTGCACCACAAACACATATTGAGATGCATGAGTATTTGATAAACACTCAGTGAGGCAATCTTCCCATCTGCTGGGCTATACACACAAGCAACAGTGATTCCAAGTTCCAAAAAATCAACAAAACAAAGCACACAAACCAGGAAAACGAACATCAACTCGCTGGAAGGGAGGTGTCGACCGACACCAGCCAAGTGTCGCTCGACACTGGCTCTTGGTGTTGACCGACACTACCCCACAGTGTCGATCGATACTTGCTTCACTGGTGTCGATCGACACTCCCTCTGCAACCACGATCCGCTCGAAGCCGAGAGTCAAATCTCGCTCCCAAACTCCACCCAATCGTCCAATACTCGAAACCCAAGCCTTATACATCCGTAGAAACCTGTAGCAACCAATCCCAGGAAGAAAAACACACAAACAAGCAAGAACAAGGAATCAAAGGCTTAGATAAGCCATGGTCATGCACTCACCTCTTTGCAGGAAGTTTCTTACCAACAATGGACGAATCCACACTCTCAGCAAGCTTCCCACACGATCCTAGCCTTGAATCCTTACTCCCACAGCAAGATCTCTCCCACAAAGCTTTGAAATCTCACAAACTCTCTCTAGAACCTCAAGAACTAACTCTCTCTTTTGTTTTTCTCTAAAAGCGGCGAAACAACACAAAAACACGACCCTAGGTCGTTTTCCCCCTTTTACAAATCGGTACAATGGTTTCCTTAAACCAAACCGGCCAAAATCGACGATTGAATCAATTTGATAGAACCAGAAAAACAATGGTGTCGACCGACACCCCCTTGGTGTCGATCGACACCCTCACCCAAAACGCACAATTTGGTTTGCGGGTGTTACAATTCTCCCCCACCAATCTAGATTCATCCTCGAATCTCGAACGACCATCAGCCAAGGACTCCCGTGCAACCGTCTCCACGGCCCGCACTCTTTGACCGATCTACAGAAGGTCACCTTTAGGCGGTAGACTCACGCTCCAGGCGTCATTTGCTCTCGACTTTTGGACTTTCCTTTACTCATAGGCCTAAACCTTGAGTTTTTATTGGCTCCTCATCAGACCTAAGTCTGCATGCCAAATGTTGGCTCCTCATCGGGCCTAAGCCCGCATGCCATAATATATATAAGGAAATATCCAAACTTGTCTCTTGGGTTGCCACCCTACAGCGCACCCCAGGATTGTCATCCGAAGTTGATATACCAACCATATTCCCAAGCCACAAAGTTTCAGAATATGGCAGTAATAGGAGAACCTAAGTCCTCCAAGAGTCGCGAGCAAACAATTCTGAACACGTCTGAGTCCTGTCCCTATCCAGGTTTCCTTCCTGTGGCTCGCGTAAAACATCTCAATGTCCTACTAACCACATATCCCCTTACTGGAATACCTCATGACCACACAAGAGTCATATACATGCCACAAGGGCCGCCACAAAGGCCAAACAAATGTCCTAAACAGGACCACCACCAAGGTTAAACAAATGTCCTAAACAGAACCGCCACCAAGGCCAAACAAATGTCCTAACCAGGACCGCCACCAAAGCCACTCGTCCTGAAGAACCGTCACAAAGACCATCTGCCCCGAAGGACCGCCTAAACAGGCACTCTGGCTAAACAGCCCGCCACAAAGGCCACACAATTGGCTAAACAGCCCGCCACAAAGGCCACACAATGGCGAAACAGCCGCCACAAAGGCCACACACGGCTAAACAGCCCGCCACAAAGGCCACACAATGTCTAAAAAGACCGTCACACACGGGCACACTGACTCGAAAGTCCGCCACTAAGGCCCCAAAAGCCCCTCCTAGGCTCTCCACCGCTAAAATGGACAAATTCCATATTTAGCACTTTCCATTTTTTGAAACTTCTATTTTAGGAAACTTTCCTCCAAAACCCTGCCCCACGGAAACTTTGTACCCCGAGCACCACCTCATCTTGTTACTGAGTCGCACAACCAACCACCCCAAGCGACCGAGTAAACAAGAGAGATAGGCTGGAATACTCCATTCCTGCTCCAGCCACGAATTACATATGGGACCAGGCTAGACAAGCTCAAGTCGCGGCTTGCTTCTCATACCACTTCTTGAACCTTGCCTTCATCTTCGCCTCAGGCTCCCAAGTATGCTCCTTAACACCATCACAGTCCCAAAGGAGTCTCATCAAGGAAATCTTCTTCTTCCGAACCTTGCCTTCATCTTTGCCTCACTGGTCTCGCCTCCACAGTCATGTTAGGCTGAAGATCCTCAGGAATCTTAGCCAACACCTGCTCACCCTCACGGAGACACTTCCGCAACATAGACACATGGAAAACCTTATGGAACGCATGCATAACCTCAGGTAACTCCAGCCTATATGCTACCGGTCCCACCCGCTCAATAACTCTGAACGGACCCATGTACCTCAGACTCAACTTAGTCTCTGACAATGACCTGTTCGGACCCTGCAACATGGCCATATTAAGATACACTCTGTCTCCTACCTGAAACTCAAGATCTCTCCTCTTCCTATCAGCATAACTCCTCTGCCTATCCTGAGCCTCCTGCATGTTCAGCTTGAGAACCCGAATCTTCTCTGAGGTCTCCTGAACACACACATCCTCAGCAAATCCTCTAGCGTCTGGATCGTCCTCTCTGACTGTCCATCTGTCTGGGGATGATAAGCTGTACTCATATGCACCTTAGTGCCCATCTCTGCCTAAAATGCCCTCCAGAACACCGAAGTGAACTTAGAATCCCTATCAGACACAATGCTCGCTGGCACCCCATGGCCAGAAAATGTGCTGACTTAGAAACAATACACCGCTGCTCCATCAGTCTTCTTCATGGCCAGAAAATGTGGTGACTTAGTCAACCGGTCCACAATGACCCAAATAGCATCAAAGGTCCGTGAACTGGCAATCCTACCACAAAATCCATAGTGATCATATCCCACTTCCACTCAGGAATGGGTAGACTCTTCAGTAAACCGCCAGGAACCTGATGCTCAGCCTTCACTAGCTGACACACATCACACCTCGAGACCCAACTAGCTACATCCTTCTTCATCCCGACCTAGTGATAGTACCTCTTGAGATCACGGTACATCTTAGTCGCTCCTGGATGAATAGAAAACCTGTTCACATGAGCCTCTCTCAGGATCTCCAGTCTCAACTCCTCATCCTGGGGCACACAAACCCGACTGTGCACCAAGATAGTACCATTATCTGAGACCTGATACTCTGAATACACATCCTTTGAGGCATTCACCAGCCCCAAATCCTTCTCCTGAGCAAACTGCACCCTACTCAGAAGATCTGCTCTATCAACTGCTTCCAAACCCAACGGTTTCTGTGAAACAGCACACAAGCTCAAAGCATTGATCTCTCCTACCAGAGACTCCATCTCCTGCTACTGAGCCGAAGCTACCCTCTTCCG
>NW_010921702.1:40172-48979 GCF_000633955.1 Camelina sativa | reverse complement strand
TCATACAACTCCACTGGACTGATAAGCAAATCCGCTGGCCACGACTCTCCTGCGATCTGAATATCAACTCCTCTAGCTCTTCCAATAACTCTCAAGAACTTGCCTCCCGCAACTCTGACAACTCATGTACGCTCTCCGGGATCCCCTCTTATCCCCGCGCTCTCTGCTCACTCCGGAGTAATGAAGCTGTGAGAAGCTCCAGAATCAAACATAACATGGGACTTAAACCCGCCCACCAACAAGGTCCCTACACAGGAAAAATATAAAATCTGAACCTACTAAAATTCACAAAGTTTAAGTACCAGAAATTATAACTGTGATCGCCCCGGCACTGGTTCCACCAGTCTCTACAGTCGTGTAAACCCGTGGCGCCTACTCAATCCGTGCCACCTACTGACCTCAAGGCTGCACCTGCTGCAACGCTGCCACTGCCACCGGCTGCAACTTGGGACACATGGGCCTGATATGCCCTGGCTCCCTGCAATGATAGCATACACGAGCCGCTACCGTCAGGGCATTCCTCTTGGGACAACTAGCAACCTTGTGATCCTTGCTCCCATAACTGAAGCAACTCGCACAACTCGGCCTCTGCGTAGCCTCCCACCTCCTCTTGGTTCCCTGTGCAGGCCTACCGCCCCTGCTATAACCACCCTGCTGCTGAGCCCTACTAGGCTGAACTGCTGGACTAGCCGCCACTGACTGTGCCCGGATATCCTCCTAAATCTCTGCTGCAGTCTCAACCAGCTCTGCACGCGTAGCATAACTCCTCCCTCTACAGTGAACTCTCAAATCATCACGTAGAGCCCTCAAAAACCTCTTGATCTGAGCCTCCTCAGACTCCATAGCCCGACCCCCATAACAAAGAAGTCGACTGAACTCTAAGTCCAGCTCCCGCATTGACCGTGTCCCCTGAGACAATTGAAGGAACTGCACCTCCAACCGATCCAATGCCTCTCTAGGAAAATACTTGGGGTTGAACTCCAAGATGAAGTCAGCCCAAGTCATCTCCCTCTGCACTCTCCTAGCAGCCACTGATCTCCACCACACCTGAGCCTCACCACTCAAATGGTTGACCCCTATGTCCACCCAAAACTCCTCAGGACATCTCAGAGTATGGAAGTTACGTTCCACACTTGTCCTCCACGCATCCGCAACAGTAGGGTCTGTACCACCCAAAAACAGCTCAGTACCAAGACGCGTCATCTCCTTGAGCATAGACAAATAACGTCCATGTGCTCCCACATCCGCAACCACTGGCTGCCGCTCCTCCGCCACCACTGGTGGCACTACCTGAGCCTAAGGAGGTACCACTGGTGGTAACCGCTCTAACACCTGTGCTAGCATAGCCGCAAAGTCAACACCATGGACTCCACCCGCTGGGACTCCCACACCCGGGACCCTAGCATCACCGGCCACTGGAGCATCAACACCGCCCCCTCCTGCCACACTCACAGAATCCCCTGGAACACCCTGCGACTCGCCAACACCCTCATTTGTCACACTCTGGTCCTCGGTCTCACTAACCTCTGGGACTCTGCCCCTACCGCAACCACGTCCGCGTCCACGACCACGTCTCTGTCCACGACCACGACCAGCAACAGTACCATCTCTAGCCATCTGCACTACCATGAACAGAAGACTAAGCAAACAATTACTATTAAAACAGAGAAACATAAACTCACCGTGGAATCACACAGTCGGCTCGAAGAGGATTTTCTAGGACTCCATGCCACACACAATTGACTAACTCACATAACGAATTAAGATATGCAATCCCAAACATCACAACAGAAACCTAGTGAACCCAAACCTAGAACTGTAAGGGCTCTGATACCAAAATGAAAGGACTGACCTTTTTAAAAAAAAATAATAAATAATAAATATAATATAGTAAATAAACTACAACCAGTGGTCCCATATCCACTAGCCACCTAACCATAATCACAATCATCAGCGGAATAACCAATCTCAATATCCAATAATATAACCATAAATATAACATCAACAATATCAAATAATCAAATAACAGGAAACATAGAACCAGCAACCTAGCAATGTTCTAATTATCCAACTCTAGCAACCTAGGAATGCCAGACAACATCAAACCGAGTCCCTAGAACAACCTCCTCTTCATTGCCTTGATTCCACGATCACACTTTGCCTTTACCTGCACCACAAACACATAATGAGATGCATGAGTATTTGATAAACACTCAGTGAGGCAATCCTCCCATCTACTGGGCTATACACATAAGCAACAGTGATTCCAAGTTCCAAACAATCAACAAAACAAAGCACACAAACCAGGAAAACGAACATCAACTCGCTGGAAGGGAGGTGTCGACCGACATCAGCCAAGTGTCGATCGACACTGGCTCTTCGTGTCGACCGACACTACCCCACAGTGTCGATTGATGCCTTCTTCACTGGTGTTGACCGACACCAAGTGGTGTCGATCGACACTCCCTCTGCAACCGCGATCCGCTCGAAGCCGAGAGTCGAATCTCGCTCCCAAACTCCACCAAATCGTCTAATACTCAAAACCCAAGCCTTATACATCCGTAGGAACATGTAGCAACCAATCCCAGCAAGAAAAACACACAAACAAGCAACAAACAAGCAAGAACAAGGGATCAAAGGCTTAGATAAGCCATGGTCATGCACTCACCTCTTTGCAGGAAGTTTCTTACCAACAATGGACGAATCCACACTCTCAGCAAGCTTCCCACACGATCCTAGCCTTGAATCCTTACTCCCACAGCAAGATCTCTCCCACAAAGCTTTGAAATCTCACAAACTCTCTCTAGAACCTCAAGAACCAACTCTCTCTTTTGTTTTTTTTTCTAAAAGCGGCGAAACAACACAAAAACACGACCCTAGGTCGTTTTCCCCCTTTTACAACTCGGTTCAATGGTTTCCTTAAACCAAACCTGCCAAAATTGACGATTGAATCAATTCGATCGAACCAGAAAAATAATGGTGTCGACCGACACCCCTTTGGTGTCGATCAACACCCTCATCCAAAACGCACAATTTGGTTTGCGGATGTTACATCAACAAATTTAAAATACTATGGAAGATAATGAGTCCTTATTTCCTATATATATATATAGTGCCACCAACAACGCTTATTCTGCCTACACAACACTAAATTATTTCTAACAATCTCACTAGAATATTCATTCTCTCTCACTCCAAAAATGAAGCTCTCTAACCGTGTTCTTTCAGCTTTTCTCTTGATCTCTTTTATCTTTATTGCTGCCACTATAGGTTCAATACTCATGTCATGTTATAGTTTCTAAATTATCATACATACATATATGTGAATTTAGGTGTTATATCATAATGAGTATACATTTTTATTATAGACATTAATTACTAAGTACTAACACACATATGCTCAAATGTGTTTTTATATTTATAGAGATGGGTTTGGCGGACAAAATATGCAAGACACGCAGCGATCGTTTCTCAGGTGTGTGCTTTAGCAGTAACAATTGTGCCATCATCTGCCAACTATTCGAGCAATTTGAAGGCGGTCAATGCGAATTCGACGGAGCTTTCCGTCGTTGTTTATGCACCAAAGCCTATTAAAGACCGTCATAATATTATCAAGAACGAGTTGTCTTTCAGACTTCTCTCTTTAATAATTGCTATGTGGTTATTGGAGAATATATCTTGAATTACAGACACTTTTTTTAAATTTGTGTTTTTTATTTTCTACCTTCGGATTTATTTTTTCTTGAAACAAATTAAAAATAATAAAATTACTATAAAATTACTATAAATTAATTAAAATATTCATTTAAACATTAAAATAAACTTTTGTTTTTATTTTTGTCAATGTTATATTCAAAATAAAAGCTTATATAGATGCTTTCTTAGACTAACTCGTCTTGTTTAAATTATTACAATGTTAAAACTGAGGATCGATTTACCTTACATGATAAACATATAGAAAATTTGGTGATACAACATTAACAACCTCTTATGCAATTCGTCAAATCTAATTCAATGACACATCATATTCCAATAGTTATGTAATGGTTCCGCATAATATATATTTCATTTTTTGGTCATCCACATATTACATAGCTAAAAGCAATAGATAAGTTTAACACATCTGCATTAATCAAAATTAGAAACATAATTAGGCTAACCACTTCCATGCCAAGTGAACTGGCTAAGGCTTCACCAAGCTGACATAAATTTGTGCCTCAAAAGAGATTCCAAACCGAGAAATCAAGGAAAAATATGTCTATTCCACTATATCCAAGTCTCTTGGAACCATATTTTGATTAGAATTTGGATGTCTCTCTTAAATACTGAGCTCCACATTGGTCGATATTTTTTGTCGGACTAGTTGGCTGTAAAATGACAGATAAGTAAATGAGGATCTTAATGGAGATCGAAATGATATAGTTGGGATGTACATTATGGAAGATTTATACCATTATGTGGCCTCCAGTCAGGGATTGAAAGCAAGCCCTAACTGTAACATCCGCGAACCAATTTTTAAGGTTTTTGGTGTGGGTGTCGATCGATACACCAAGGGTGTCGATCGACACCATGTTTTCCGGTTTGGTCCGGTTTGTTTTAATTGTTGTTTGGTTCGGTTTGGTTCAATTAAAATTCCTAAATCGTGATATAATTGTCTAGGACGAATTAAGGGTTTTGGGAAGTCTCATTTTTGTCGCCGTTAAGTGAGAAAAAGAGAGAAAGGAGAGAAAACGTTCTGTGATTTTTTTTCTGGGCTTGTTCTTGGTGATTTGGGAGAGATCTGAGGCTGTAGAAGTGATAGTTGTTGCTGGGAACGAAGGAGAAGCTTCTGGAGGTGTTGATTCCAACATTTCTCAATCCAATCTTCTGTTCTTGAGGTGAGTGCTTGACAATGGTTGATCTAAGCATGATATCTCTCTTGTTTGGGTGTTTTCTTTGTTGTTTGTGTTTTTTGTTGCTTGGGTTCGTTGCTTTTGTGATTCCCAGTGATTTACGAGGTAATTGGGTGAGTTTGGGACGGATTCGAGATGATTTGGAAGGACAGTTCGTCGTTGGTGTTCGTGCAGTTTGCGTCTGCAGGTATGGCATCGATCGACACCATTAGAGCATCGGTCGACACCGTTTGTGTCAGCATCGATCGACACCTTTCAAGCATCGGTCGACACCATGGCTCACAACATCGATCGACATCGGTTTAAGCGTCGGTCGACACCAGTCTCAACCGAGACTTGTTTTCCTAGTTTATTGTATTGCTTGTGTTTTGTTTGCTTGCTTAACTTGAGGGTCTCATATGCTTGTGTGTATAACCTAGTAGATGGGAGGACGGCCTCACTAAGTATTTATGATAATACTTACGCATCTCAATTGTTGTTTGTGGTGTGCAGGTAAAGGAAAAGTGTGATCGTGGAATCAAAGGCGATGAGGAGGAGGATGTTCTAGAGGCTTGATTGACTGTGGTCTAGCTATTGTTAGGTTGCTAGAATTAGGTTGATAGAGCATTGTAGGATGTTGGAACTCTGCTATTCACTGTTGGTTTGGTTTATTGCATTATTGGTTATTGGTTTATTTATGTTGGAATTTTATTGGATTAATGGAATGTTTTCTTTGGTTAGTTGCGGTTGTTGATTGTTGCTAGAATGTTAGTGGGTATGGGACCACTAGCGAATTATATGTAAGAAAAAAAAAAGGGGAAGGGTTGTTTCATTTTGGTATCAGAGCCCTTACGGTTCTAGGTCTAGGGTTCATTGTGCTTTCGCTGTTGATGTTTAGGATTCCATGCTATGGTTGATTGTGTGAGTTGTTCAATTGTGTGTGGCATGAAGTCGTAGAACATCCTCTTTGAGCTTGTTTTGTGATTCCACGGTAAGTTGTGTTCTTGTGTTATTAGAACTATTTGTTGCTTAGTCTTCTGTTCTTGTTGATACTGATGGTTAGAGGTTAGGATGCTGTTGGTCGCGGTCGTGGTCGTGGTCGTGGGCGTGGTCGTGGTCGTGGTCGGGGACGAGTTCAGGTTCCTGAGGCCAGTGTGAGTGTGACCCAGAGCATGGCCAGTGAGGAGGTGGCAGAGTCACAGGTTCATCCTAGTGTGTCTGGAGACCAGGCTGGTTTGGGTGACGGCAGGGCGGATGGGCCCGGTGTCGGTCACGGTGTTGCCCCGGGTGTGAGGGTTGTAGCTGAGGGTGCTCCGGGCAGGGAGGATGTCTTGATGGACTTGCTAGCTCAGGTTTTGCAGTGACTTCCAGCAGTAGTGTCGCCAGTGGTTGGTGGGCAGGATCCACGAGTGCCGCCAGTGGTTGGTGGGCAGGATCTAGTAGTGCCGCCAGTGGGTGGTGGGCAGGGTCCAGCGGTGCAGCCTGTGGCGGGTTTGCAGGCAGGTGTGCAGCCGGGGGCCGAGGTAGTGGATGCTCAGTATGTGCAGATGATGGAGCAGCTGCAGCGAGTGGGAGCGGGGTATTTCTCAGGAGGTACCGATCCGAGTGTAGCGGATGAGTGGAGAGAGCGGATGGAGGATCTTTTCCTTTCGCTTAGGTGTCCCGACCGGTACAGGGTGGATCTGGCAGTGTTTTACTTGTCAGGAGATGCTCGTGTGTGGTGGAGGTCGGTGACAGCACGGAGGGTGCAGAGGGGTATGTCTTGGGGAGATTTTGTGGGGGAGTTTAACTCCAAGTATTTTCCTCATGAGGCTCTTGATCGTATGGAGGCACGGTTCTTGGGTTTGACTCAGGGGGACCGTACAGTGCGGGAGCTGGATGCAGAGTTCAGTCGGCTTGTGGGGTATGCAGGCAGGGCATGGGAGCCAGAGGCGGCTCAGGTGCGGAGGTTTTTGTTGGCTCTGCGGGATGATTTGAGGACTCGGTGCAGAGTGAGGAGCT
Source organism: Camelina sativa (assembly GCF_000633955.1). NCBI lineage: Eukaryota > Viridiplantae > Streptophyta > Magnoliopsida > Brassicales > Brassicaceae > Camelina > Camelina sativa. Next base: position 42,107 of record NW_010921702.1, on the reverse strand, counting down.
ATGCTACGAGAGCAGAGCTGGTTGAGGTTGCAGCTGGGATAGAGGATGACTTGAGGTCACAGGTGGTTGTGGTCAGTTCTTCGGTGCAGCCACAGCAGTCTCAGCCGCTTTCTGTTCCTAGCAAGGGCGGCAAGCCTGCGCAGGGGCAGAAGAGGAAGTTCGATGTTATGCAGAGATCGAGGCACGGGGGTGCGAAATGCTTTGGGTGTGGTAGTAGGGACCACAAGGTGTCTAGCTGTCCACAGAGAGGTGAGCAGCGGGCAGTGACAGAGCAGCGGGCGGTGACGGAGCCGCGGACAGATACTCGGGTGTGTTACTACTGCAGAGAGACGGGGCATATCAAGCCTCGTTGTCCCAAGTTGCAGCAGAGGGCAGTAGCAGTGTTGCAGGCTGGAGCTCAGCCAGGGGTGCAGCAGGGTGTGCAGCACGGTGTGCAGCCGGTGGGTTGGATTGAGCCGACGACTCAGGTGTATTCGACTCAGGAGCCCGGTGGCACTAGTGCAGGAGCGATCACAGGTATAACCTCTGAGATTCGAACTTAGTCAATTCAATAGTTCAGATTATATTTGTTTTTGTTTGTGGTCAAGTGTTAGGTTCTCAACACATGAGGTTTGTGTAGGGACCTTGTTGGTGGGCGGGTTTAAGTCCCATGTTATGTTTGATTCTGGAGCTTCTCATAGCTTCATTACTCCGGAGTGTGCCGTGAGTGCGGGGATCAGAGGGGATTCTGGAGAGCGTTCAGGAGTTGTCAGAGTTGCTGGAGGCAAGTTCCTGAGGGTTATTGGACGAGCTGGAGGAGTTGATATTCAGATCGCAGGAGAGTCGTGGCCAGCGGATTTGCTTATCAGTCCAGTGGAGTTGTATGACGTCATTCTTGGTATGGATTGGTTGCATCGGTATAAGGTGCATTTGGATTGCTATCGGGGTAGAGTGGAGTTTGAGCGTCCAGGAGGGAAGTTGGTTTTTCAGGGTATTAGACCGACTTCGGGGAGTCTCGTGATCTCAGCCGTTCAGGCAGGGAAGATGATCGAGAAGGGCCGTGAGGCCTATCTGGTTACTATATCTATGCCAGAGTCAGTGGGGAAGTCTACGGTTAGCGGTATTCCGGTTGTGGAGGACTTTGAGGATGTGTTCCAGTCATTGCAGGGATTACCACCATCTCGGTCGGATCCTTTTACCATTGAGCTGGAACCGGGGACGATGCCGTTATCCAAGGCTCCTTACAGGATGGCTCCAGCAGAGATGGCAGAGCTGAAGAAGCAGCTGGAGGATTTGTTGGGCAAGGGTTTTATCCGTCCTAGTTGTTCACCGTGGGGAGCTCCGGTGTTGTTTGTTAAGAAGAAGGATGGGAGTTTTCGGTTGTGTATTGACTATCGGGGTTTGAACCGAGTTACTGTGAAGAACAAGTACCCTCTCCCGAGGATTGATGAGTTGTTGGATCAGTTGAGGGGTGCTACTTAGTTCTCCAAGATCGACTTAGCATCAGGTTATCATCAGATTCCGATACATGAGGCAGATGTGAGGAAGATGGCTTTCAGGACGAGATATGGGCATTTTGAGTTTGTAGTGATGCCTTTCGGGTTGACTAACGCACCAGCTGTGTTTATGAGATTGATGAACAGCGTGTTTCAGGAGTTTCTGGACGACTCAGTCATCATTTTCATCGACGACATTCTGGTATTTTCTAAGAGTTCTGAGGAGCATGCAGTACATCTGAGAGCAGTTCTGGAGAAGCTGCGGGAGCAGAAGTTGTTTGCTAAGCTGAGTAAGTGCAGTTTCTGGCAGCGTGAGATGGGGTTCTTGGGTCATATTTTTTCAGCTGAGGGAGTTTCAGTGGATCCAGAGAAGATTCAGTCCATCAGGGAGTGACCGAGGCCACAGAGCGCCACTGAGATTCAGAGTTTCATGGGGTTAGCAGGTTACTACAGGAGGTTT
>NW_010921702.1:39218-39921 GCF_000633955.1 Camelina sativa | reverse complement strand
AAATAGGGTTTAGAAATCTTCTCCAAAGTGTCAAGAAGGATTAGAGATCTTCTCCCTTTTGCTCTCAATACAAAATAGTCTCCGAAAAATAAAGCTTATGTCTCTGGAGGCCGTGCCTCTAACTTAAATATCAAAATAAAACCCTAAAAATCGGTTTAAAACAAATAAGGAAAAGTTGCGTCGGGAACGGGAATAGTCGATCTCGAAAGGATCAGTCGATCTGGAACGTTTTTCTGCTCTCACTCCATANTAGCTAAGACAATGGAAAAGTTTTTGAATCAAGTAACTATCTAGAAACGAAAAAGTAAATAAGTTGTTTCTAAATCAAAATGGAAATATTGGGTGCAGGGAATCAGTTAGGGGACATGACCACGAAATTAGATGATAAATTGGGATAGCATTAAACACCGTTCTTGAACTCAAATCTCGAATGTAAAACTAACCTACTGTCGCAGCATTAGCTATCTATGCAAGGAATTGATAAAACTCTAAACCGTCGTTTGAATCTAAACAATCCTAGCAAGCAATAAGTTCAAGTTTGATTATGTTCACAAGGTGCCTCAACTTCAACTGTCGTTGGCTAAGGATCACCTTGCTCACCTATGTTCTTTTCAAGCAACTCAACAACACTTTTGGTGCCCCGATGAATTAAACCTAAGATCTTAATCTAGGTGATCAATCTAGCTTAAGCATTAAGAACAAC
>NW_010921702.1:25654-37068 GCF_000633955.1 Camelina sativa | reverse complement strand
AAAAAATGACTCAAATAAAAGAAAAATTCAAAGTAAACAACCAAAGAAAACGACATCAGTAACTTGGAGACATCCCTCCCCCGGACTTACTTCACACCGTCCCGGTGTGAAAGCAAAGCCAAGAAAAAGGAAAATCCGACAAGGAAAATAACAAAATTGAAAAAGAAAAAGAAAGGAAAAGAAACAAAAACCGGTGATCTCGCATCTGGTGTTGGAGTGGTGTTGGCAAGGGTGGTGACGGAATCGACCAATCTCAGGGTGGTATCGACCGATCTGCAACATTATTGAACTTGGAGATACCCACAGCAAACCAACGGGATCGGTCGATCTTTAAGGAGGATCGATCGATCCAAAGCTCCTGGAACAAAAAAAATTCGCATCTTTTGCGTTTGGAACCTATTCTTGAAAACACTTAACACCATACGTGATTTCACCGTAATAAATACTAAAAACAAAACCAAAATCCTAAGACAAATAAAAAGAAAAGGGTAAGCCAGCACAAACCCCATGGGTTGCCTCCCATAAGCGCTTGTTTAAGGTCTATAGCTTGACCGCTCAACACAAAATGTTAATCATGAGTATCAAAAGGCTGAGCCAATGGACCTTTAGTCCTTCTCTTGTTAATGCAATAAACAATATGTGTCAAGTGACACATAATTATCCATGGCAAAACAATAAAATTCACATCAAGAAAGTTTACTACAAATGTAGCATATACTTTGAAATATTCCTTGATGGTTGGATGCTCATGAGGATCAAATGCATCTAATGGGAAAATAAAGTCAATTTCAGGTTCAAATGAGGTTTTCACAAAATAATTAACTTCATCACCATTAATTTCATAAAACACAATATCCTCATTCATATAATCAACCCCAGGGTCTTTTGTTTCATGCAAAATTGTATCAATATCAAGAACACACCCTAGGTAAGATTCTTCAAGAAGAGAGCTAGATACATCAGGCATTGAAAACTTAAACTCGAGATCATGAGCATTCAAAGCACAATGATATTCAATATCAAAACATATTTCATGATAATCCCTAGCAAGTTTTTCTGCTCTTAACATGTCTAGACGTTGAGACTCACATATCAAATCATAGCATTCATCAATGAGCAAAGGAGTATCCAAACTAGAAGTCACATCTTCAATGCATGGCATGTGAATATCCTCAAAATCATGAATTTCAAGGGTGGAAACGCATGTACCTTCTATTTGGCTTGGTGGAACCCAATATATTACCTTTTCGCAAGCATGAGCTTCCCTAATCTCTGTGAAAGTGGGCTCCCTCCCTTCAAGTACTGCTCGATGTGAGATGAGATTCAACCGGATCATTGCTGCTAAGTTCCTCCTTGTCGTTGTTGGATGCTCCATGTAAAGCTCATCCAACTTAACTTTTTGATCCGGTGTAAGAACACTCTCATCGAACGGTGGCTCCACATAAGGCTCATCTAGAATGTCTTCATCAAATGTGGTCTCCTCTTCCTGTGGCCAATCATCGTAATCCATGGCCCCAAAAACATTTTTCATTTTTTTTAACTACAAAAAGAGAAAATAAAAATAATTAGTAAAAACAAAAATAAAATCTTAGACTATACTCAATTTTAAAATCTCAAAGGCAATCGTTTTGGTCCCCGGCAACGGCGCCAAATTGATCAACAGGTCAATTAAAACCTAATGTGTACTCCACCACGATCTAGTGGTATCGTTGTAACACTTCAGGATCGAATCCACAGGGACCAAACAATTACACTATGAAATTATGTAGATTAAATATAGCTAAGACAAAAGAGGAAGTTTTGTGAATAAATTAACTAATCAAAAACGGAAAGTAAATAAGTTGTTTCTAAATCAAAAAGGAAATATTGGGCGCAGGGAATCAGTTAGGGGACATGACCACGAAATTAGATGATAAATTGGGATAGCATTAAACACCGTTCTTGAACTCAAATCTCGAATGTAAAACTAACCTACTGTCGCAGCATTAGCTATCTATGCAAGGAATTGATAAAACTCTAAACCGTCGTTTGAATCTAAACAATCCTAGCAAGCAATAAGTTCAAGTTTGATTATGTTCACAAGGTGCCTCAACTTCAACTGTCGTTGGCTAAGGATCACCTTGCTCACCTATGTTCTTTTCAAGCAACTCAACAACACTTTTGGTGCCCCGATGAATTAAACCTAAGATCTTAATCTAGGTGATCAATCTAGCTTAAGCATTAAGAACAACTATAGATGAAGAACAATAAGATCAATCCCTAATCTAACAAATCTAGCATCAATTAATCATAAAAACCCTTCTGAAACCCTAAACCCAACAGTGAAACTACTCAGGCATAGAGAAACAGAAACAGCAAATCAAAGATGAAGAAAACATAATTGAATTGCAAAAGAATAGAAAATAGGGTTTAGAAATCTTCTCCAAAGTGTCAAGAAGGATTAGAGATCTTCTCCCTTTTGCTCTCAATACAAAATAGTCTCCGAAAAATAAAGCTTATGTCTCTGGAGGCCGTGCCTCTAACTTAAATATCAAAATAAAACCCTAAAAGTTGGTTTAAAACAAATAAGGAAAAGTTACGTCGGGAACGGGAATAGTCGATCTCGAAAGGATCAGTCGATCCGGAACGTTTTTCTGCTCTCACTCCATCTGCCTACTAGCTTGATCAGTCTTCAACCAATTTAGCTCTAGATGCATATTTTCACCCCCATAACGCTCAGATTCCTTCCAAAGTCACCTAGGACCTGCAAAGACTCACAAAAGACAAAAAGGACTCTAAAAGCACACTTGGACCTAGAAAAAGACTCAAAACAAACCTAAAAACTATAGTTAAAACCCTATAAAATGCAGACACATCACTTATGTTGTGTATACAGATGCTTCTGGAGTGGGGTTGGGTTGTGTGCTTATGCAGCAGGGGAAGGTTATAGCCTATGCTTCGCGGCAGTTGCGGAAGCACGAAGTTAATTATCCTACTCATGATTTGGAGATGGCAGCAGTGATTTTTGCTCTGAAGATTTGGAGATCTTATCTGTATGGTGGGAAGGTAAAGGTATTTACAGATCACAAGAGTCTGAAGTACATTTTTACTCAGCCTGAGCTGAATTTGAGGCTAAGGCGTTGGATGGAGCTAGTAGCGGATTATGATCTTGACATAGCTTACCATCCTGGTAAAGCTAACCTAGTTGCAGATGCCTTGAGTCGGAAGCGGGCAGCTTCGGCTCAGGAGTAGGATATGGAGGCGTTGGTAGGTGAGATTAGTGCATTGAGTTTGTGTGCTATCTCACAGGAGCCTTTGGGTTTGGAGGCAGCTGATCAATCGGATCTGTTGAGTAGAGTGCGGTTAGCTCAGGAGAGCGATGAGGGGCTGGTGAATGCCTCTAAGGCTGCGGGTTCAGAGTATCAGGTATCTGCTAATGGAACTATCCTTGTGCATGGTCGGATTTGTGTGCCCAAGGGTGAGGAGTTGAGGCAGGAGATACTGAGAGAGGCTCATTTGAGCAAGTTCTCTATTCATCCAGGGGCGACCAAGATGTACCGTGACCTCAAGCGGTATTATCACTGGGTCGGGATGAAGAAGGACGTAGCTGACTGGGTGGCAAAGTGTGATATTACAGAATTTATTACAGGCGGAGCATCAGGTTCCTGGTGGTTTATTACAGAGTTTTCCCATTCCAGAGTGGAAGTGGGATTTGATCACGATGGACTTCGTGGTGGGTTTGCCTGTGTCGAGGACGTTTGATGCGATATGGGTCATTGTGGACTGTTTGACTAAGTCTGCGCATTTTCTGGCCATCAAGAAAACTGATGGAGCTGCGGTTTTGGCCAGGAAGTATGTGAGGGAGATAGTCAGATTGCATGGGGTGCCTGCTAGTATTGTGTCTGATAGAGATTCCAAGTTTACTTCGGTGTTCTGGAGGGCGTTTCAGGCAGAGATGGGCACGAAGGTGCATATGAGTACAGCCTATCATCCTCAGACGGACGGTCAGTCAGAGAGGACGATCCAGATTTTGGAGGATTTGCTGAGGATTTGCTGAGGATGTGCGTGTTAGACTGGGGTTGTAGTGACCCTCACCTAGGGGTAAATTTTTGACGTGATTTCGAGTCCAAAAGACCGAGAAAAGTAGACAGCAAGAAGAGCTGAAAGTTTGATGAAGGAAAGTCCGAGAAAAGTGTAACGGACCAAGAGTTGTCCAAGTCGTCCGAGATGTACCGCCCGTACCATCCGAGACGCATCATCCGGTAGTCGCCGAGAAATACCGAGAGTACCGAGTACCGGAGAAATGGCCGAGTACTCGAGGAAGTTATCGAGTACTCGAGGAAGTTGCCGAGTATCCGAGAAAGTGTCGAGTACTCGAAGAAAGTTGCCGATGGATGCCAATAGTTGCCGAGAGAGCTGCCGAGGATCGACGATGGTCGACCGAGAGTATTAAAAGTCTTCCCCACCAAAAATCATTTAAGTCAAGGAAGTTAAGTGGATTAATATTTTAATCAAGAAGACTTAGTGGAGTTAGTGGGATGAATATTTTATTCAAGAAGACTTAGTGGGGATTAGTGGAGGATTAAAGAATTCAAGGAAGCTAAGTGGAAATCAAGGTGGCTAATCAAGATTCTTCCAAGTGTTGAGTATTGCTCTAATACACACTAATGAGGAGAGTGCATGTGACTCTCATTGGTTGCCTCCACAGCCAATTCACTCTATAAATAAGCTCTCATTCCTCTCATTTTCTCACAAAGAAAGAAGGGGTAAGTTGAGAGAGTTTGAGAGAGAAAGATGAAAAGAGTGAGTGTTGCGAGAGAAAGAAGAAGGTGTTGAGAGGGAAAGAAGAAGGTGCAAGAGAAGACTATCGACCAACGACCATCAACGTTAGATCGATAAGGAAATCGACTCTAACCGAAGGAGAGATCCGAGTTGCTGCAGAAGAGCTTCAACAAAGGAGATCATTCGTTGACGGTTTACTATGAGTTCAGGCACATATTTGCATCGGCTTAGATGGAGAGTTAAAAATATCCATCTAGTGCGCGGTTATGCATATTGCATGTAGATGCATTTACTTGAAGTTCTTTTATGTTTTCTTGTTTAAATGCATGCGCGGTGAGGTTGTGCTAGTTATTAGATCAAAATGATCTAGTAACAAAGGCGAGTTTTGGTTGAGATACTTGTAAGATTATGGGTTTAAAAACCGTATAAACTCAAGTATAAACTTTGGTGAGATCTTAAAGCGTTCTAGTCCGCGAGAAATTCTAGCTACGCGTTGTAAGATTTGGTATTGCTATCCTTCCCATTCCGTGCCACATGCAGCCGCGACATGAAACCCATGTTTGTGTGTGTGCAGGGTTGGTCATGAAGAGCTCGGAGGTTACTGGGCTCGCAACCCTGGCCGAGGCTATCTACACGACGGTGTAATTTTGGTTGATATCCAAACGCTTGCCTTTGTGGTGGCGACTTGGAGAATTCATGAGGGGTTTGGGGAAGAGGGATGCATACCGGGCCCAAATAAAACTGATGTTTTATTTCAAGTTATACTGTTGCATGTTGTTGCATGTTGTTGCATGTTGTTGCTTATGGTTGCATGTAGTTGCGTTTATTGGTAGAGTGATTTCTGTTAGCTTGATAGCTTCCGCATGTAATCTCTGATGGTTGTTGAGTAGTTTTGCTTGCTTGCTTGTTAATCGCTTATGCCTGCATGTTGTTTATCTATGCTTGCATGTTGCTTGTTTATGTTCGCATGTTGTTGTATTTGCGTGCATGTTGATTGTTAATGGGGAATTGGGGTTTGGGATTTATTTCTCTGCAGGAATCTTGAGCTCACTAAGTAATCTTAGATTACTTATGATAATATTGTTGTTCTGCAGGTAACCCTAGAGGGGACTAGAGGGCGTGGTGAACGATAGGACTCCGGAGTAGTTTTCTTTTTGGTGTCTATTGTAAAATAAAAGTATGTTTATTTGCGAACCAAACTTTGCTCTATGCCTTGTGAACTTTTATGTGTACTCGGTTGTAGTTACTGTTTTAAGTTTAATGCATTCGGATTTTTCTTTAAATCGAGCGATGTCGTACTGATATAGACTTAGTCCGAGTTGGCTCAACACACGGCGTGTCTGTAGGGTTGCAAAGCCTTAAGGGTGGGCCGTGTGGTCTGGAACCTCGCCGAGGGACTGATCGAAGGGCCTGATTTGTTCTAGCACTTGACTGGACCTTTGACGAACGTTCCCATAGTAGCGCCGCGGTGCCGTCCGATGGCCTGGGTGGTCATAGTGCGGTTCGGGGGCGTTACAACTGTGGTATCAGAGCATGGTTATGATGCTGTATTGGACTCGCATTTTCAAATGATTTATCGAGTCAAATGGTCGTAATAGACACTTAGGATAATCCGGATCGTTCATCACTTAGGGTTAGATGGGATTAAGTAAACCCTTTTGTTGATCGTGGATGTAGATGTCTCATCAAGGATCCGAAAGATCTAGGTCGACGTATCGTTCGCCGGACACAGAGAGGGGTTCAAGTCAGCAGTTTGGTCCAGAGGAATGGGGTTCGCAGTTTGATGATGCGCAAAGGGAAGAGTCGTTCCCAGACATGTATGGGCCGGACATGGTTATGCCGGAGTGGTATGTACCTGGCGCGACGCCAAGATACACACCAGCGGGTTCAAATCGTTTTAGTACACCGGAGAGTATGTACCCGCCAGGGTTTTCACCGTTTGGACCGTACGCCACCTATCCAACTCAGAACATGCCGAGGGGAGACCAAGCGCATGGAGAAGGACCGAGTGAGCAGAATGTGCCGGAGACCCAGCAGACACTTAAGATGGTCCAAGACCTCTTGAACCATATGATCCAGCAACAGCAGCAGGACCAAGCAAACCGTGCAGCAGAAGATCCGTCCGACCAGTTTCTAAAACGAGTGATGTTGTTGCGAAACTTAGGATTTCGTAAATTCAAAGGAGACCCGAATGTGGTATTAGCAGACGCGTGGATAAAAGACCTGGAGAATAATTTCGAGATGACAAGGTGTCCAGAGGAGCTTAGGAGACTAGTAGCAGTTAATTTCTTGGAAGAAGATGCTCGTGCATGGTGGGATACCGTAGTTTCTCGTTACCGGTTCCAGACGATAACGTGGGGAATTTTTAAGAAAGAGTTCGAGGTGAAGTACTTTCCACCAGAGTCACGCGACCGGTTGGAGAATCAGTTTTTGCAACTAGAACAAGGTGAAATGACCGTTCGAGCATATGGGAGGATTTTTACAAGACTTCGGAGGTATCTGTACCAAGGAAATGATGACGAGTTAGCAATGGCCCGGAGATTCTTTAACGGACTCAGGCCAGTTATTAATTGAAGGTTACACGCTGTGACCTACCGCAGTGTTGCGGAAGTGGAAGAGAGAGCTGTGAGTGTTGAGGAAGCTATCGAGATAGAGAAGGAGATTGCAGCTCGGGAGAAAAAGAAGGAATCAGTCCAGCAGACTAAGATTGTGAACACCCGAAAGGTGAATCAAGTGGCAGGACGGAATTGGGGCGCAGGCCGCGGAAAGAATAAGATGAATGTTAGCCAAGGAGGTCGTAATGTGAGCAACATGGATCCGAGAGGATGCTATGTGTGCGGGCAAGTTGGGCATTTCGCTCGCGCTTGTCCGACTGTTGAGGAAACGAAGGGTAACAATCTGTCGACCGTCACGTGTTTCTACTATGTCGAGTTAGGACACTATGCGAACTCATGTCCGTCGAAGCCGGCCAAACCGAACGCCCAAACTGTGAACTGTGCCCAGACAGCGAACCAAGTGAAGGAACCCCCAGCAAAGAAGCAAGCAATCCCAGCAAATGTTTTTGCTTTAGGAGTAGAGCCACCCAAACCTCCACAGGCTGCGAAGGGCCCTATAACAGGTTTGATTGGATTCTAACTCTCTTGTGATTGTTAGTGATTGTTTGTGTGTTTTGCGTGGTTAGTTTTAGCATTGCATTTTATTATATTTGCTTTGCGTTTAGGAACATTACTTGTTGGTGGTAACCCCACACATGTACTGTTCGATTCGGGAGCGTCCAATAGTTTTGTGACTCCCGAAGTGGTTGACAAGTTTGGAGACTTGTGTGAGGAGGAAGAGGTGAACATCAACGTCTACACTGCTGGTAATCAACCACCGCTGAAGACAAGAAGATGGGTCAAGGAAGTGTCGATAGTCTTGCAAAATACGAACCTCCCGGTAAATCTGTTGGTGATCCCATTGGATAGGTTCGATGCTATTTTGGGAATGGATTGGTTATCGGAACACCAAGCCCATATAGACTGCAGCAGGAGCAGAGTTATATTTGAAAATGGAGGGAGGACCCCTCTAGTTTTCAATGGGATCAGCCCAAGTAAAACGGCATACTTCGCATCAACAGCAAGAATTGGAAGATCGATTGAAGAGGATGAAGTGTATTTAGTCACTCTGACCGCCATGGGAGGAGATAACAAGGAATGCATGGAATTTGAGGACATTGCCATAGTCAAGGACTTTGAGGACGTGTTTAGGCCATTGGAAGGATTGCCTCCACCAAGGAGCCATCCTTTTACCATAAATTTGGAGCCCGGAGCTACCCCAATTGCTAAGGCACCGTATCGCATGGCACCAGCCGAGTTGGCTGAACTCAAGTCTCAGTTAGAGGACTTGTTGGAGAAGGGTTTTATACGACCAAGTTCGTCGCCATGGGGAGCCCCAGTGTTGTTCGTCAAGAAAAAAGACGGAAGCATGCGGTTATGTATTGATTACCGAGGTATCAATAACATAACTATAAAGGACAAGTATCCTTTGCCAAGGATCGATGAGCTGTTAGACCAGCTAAGAGGAGCAAGTTGGTTTTCAAAGATTGATTTAGCCTCCGGCTATCATCAAATCTCAATTGCGGAACAAGATGTGATGAAGACGGCGTTCCAAACGAGATATGGCCAGTATGAGTTCGTGGTAATGCCGTTTGGACTTACCAATGCACCGGCGGCATTCATGCGATTGATGAATGAAGTTTTTCAGGATTACCTGGATCGGTTCGTGATAATATTCATCGATGACATCCTGATATATTCGCGTAGTGCGGAGGAGCACGCGGAGCATCTGAAGAAGGTTTTGGAGAGGCTAAGGGAAATGAAGCTATTTACGAAGTTTAGCAAGTGCAACTTTTGGCAAAGGGAACTTGGATTTCTAGGACACCGAGTTTTGGAGTAAGGTGTGTCCGCCGACCCAGAAAAGATCGCCGCGATACAGGATTGGACGAAGCCAACGACCGCGTCAGAAGTAAGGAGTTTCTTAGGCCTTGCAGGCTATTACCGAAAGTTTGTAAAGGGGTTTTCGTCCATCGCGAAACCGTTGACACGGCTTACCTGGAAAGGAGTACCTTTTATTTGGAGCGAGGAGGTAAAAGAAGCTTTCAGGAAGTTAAAGGGAGCACTGACATTAGCACCAGTGTTAGCCCTACCCGAGCCAAACAAACCATATTCTGTGTTTACAGACGCATCAAGAGTTGGAGTTGGATGTGTGTTGATGCAAGGAGATAGGGTGATTGCCTATGCATCTAGACAGTTAAGGAAGCATGAAGAGAATTACCCCACACATGACCTGGAGATGGCAGCCGTGGCGTTTGCATTGAGAATATAGAGATCGTATTTGTATGGAGAAGCTGTCCAGGTATTTACGGACCTCCAAAGTCTTAAATACTTGTCCACGCAACCAGATCTTAATTTGCGCCTGTGGAGATGGATGGAGTTCGTAGCCGACTACGATTTGAAGATTCAGTATCACCCAGGCAAAGCGAATGTAGTAGCAGATGCGCTAAACCGAAGAAAAGCACAAGTTGATGTCGAGAAGGACGTGGAGTCTTTAGCTGAGGAATTGAAGAAGGTAAGACTTTTAGCCTTAGAGGGAGAATCTAGTGAGCCGTTGGGTTTACAAGACGTAACTCAAGTGAGCCTGTTACGTCGAATTCATGAAGAACAACCCAAGGACGAGAACTTGAAGAAGATCATCGAAGAGTTGAAAAGTTCGGAAGGACCGAATGCTAGTGGTTATCATCTGGCGGATGATGACACTTTACTTCTCAATGGGAGAGTAACCGTACCTGACAGGAACGGACTACGAGAAGAGATATTAGGAGCCGCTCATAGCTCAGCATTGAGTATACATCCGGGGAGCACCAAGATGTACAAAGATGTGCGTAGGTATTATCATTGGCCTGGACTGAAGAGAGCAGTAGCAAAATGGGTAAGCCAATGTGATTCATGTCAACGAATCAAGGTAGAGCATCAAGTGCCAGCAGGATTGCTTCGCAACTTGCCCATACCGACTTGGAAATGGGACTCTATCTCTATGGATTTCATTACCGGTCTACCTATAAGAAAAGGGAGAATCAATGACGCAGTATGGGTAGTGGTTGATCGTTTAACCAAAGTAGCCCGTTTGGTTCCAGTAAGAAGCACGGATCAAGCGCCAGTCTTGGCAGAGAAGTATATAGACGAGATTTTGAAGCTTCATGGAGTGCCAGCAAACATTGTCTCTGATCGCAACCCGAAGTTCGCGTCAATATTCTGGCAAGATTTACATAGGGCGTTGGGAACAGATGTTCATATGAGCACCTCATTTCACCCAGAGACTGACGGACAGACTAAGAGAACTATTCGAACCATAGAGGACATGATCCGACTATGTGCGCTAGAATGGTCATCAGATTAGGAGAAGAATTTGTCATTGGTGGAGTTCGCGTATAACAACAGTTATCACTCGAGCACCAGCATGTCGCCATTTGAAGCCATGTACGGAAGGCCGTGTAGAACGCCTTTATGTTGGACGGAAGTTGGAGAACGGACAAGTTTCAATCACAAGTTGATTGATGAAACAACAGAGAAGATCAAGTTTATCCGAGAGAGCATAAAGAATGCTCAAGATCGCCAGAAGAAGTACGCAGACCGGAAGAGGCGAGAAGTGGAGTTTGAAGTTGGAGATATGGTGTATTTGAAGGTTGCACCACAAAAAGGAAAGGATCGTTTTGGCAAAGTGGGAAAGCTTGCGGTAAGGTTTATCGGACCGTACCGGATTGAGAAAAGAGTTGGCGAGGTAGCCTATCGGTTATCAATGCCCGAGGTTATGCGATTGCATAAAGTCTTCCACGTTTCACAACTACGGAAGCATATGCCAGATCCTAGAATGATTGTGCCAGAGCCTATCGAGGAGTTGGAGTCAAACCTAACCTACCCCGAAGGACCATTTGGAATAGGACAAAGAAGAACCCGAAAGTTGTAGAACCGGAGCATTCCTCAAATCCAAGTATTTTGGGGAAAATAGAACCGTAAGGTCACCACATGGGAAGATGAGGATAGGATGCGTGCCAAGTATCCTCAGTTGTTCGCTGAAGAAGATGAGGCAGGACCGTCAGAACCCTATGGAATTCGGGA
>NW_010921702.1:0-25130 GCF_000633955.1 Camelina sativa | reverse complement strand
AAGAGGCGAGAAGTGGAGTTTGAAGTTGGAGATATGGTGTATTTGAAGGTTGCACCACAAAAAGGAAAGGATCGTTTTGGCAAAGTGGGAAAGCTTGCGGTAAGGTTTATCGGACCGTACCGGATTGAGAAAAGAGTTGGCGAGGTAGCCTATCGGTTATCAATACCCGAGGTTATGCGATTGCATAAAGTCTTCCACGTTTCACAACTACGGAAGCATGTGCCAGATCCTAGAATGATTGTGCCAGAGCCTATCGAGGAGTTGGAGTCAAACCTAACCTACCCCGAAGGACCATTTGGAATAGGACAAAGAAGAACCCGAAAGTTGTAGAACCGGAGCATTCCTCAAATCCAAGTATTTTGGGGAAAATAGAACCGTAAGGTCACCACATGGGAAGATGAGGATAGGATGCGTGCCAAGTATCCTCAGTTGTTCGCTGAAGAAGATGAGGCAGGACCGTCAGAACCCTATGGAATTCGGGATGAATTTTTTTAAGGGGGGAGAATGTAGTGACCCTCACCTAGGGGTAAATTTTTGACGTGATTTCGAGTCCAAAAGACCGAGAAAAGCAAACAGCAAGAAGAGCTGAAAGTTTGATGAAGGGAAGTCCGAGAAAAGTGTAACGGACCAAGAGTTGTCCGAGTCGTCCGAGACGTACCGCCCATACCGTCCGAAACGCATCATCCGGTAGTCGCCGAGAAATGCCGAGAGTACCGAGTACCAGAGAAAGTGCCGAGTACTCGAGGAAGTTATCGAGTACTCGAGGAAGTTGCCGAGTATCCGAGAAAGTGTCGAGTTTCCGAAGGAAGTTGCCGATGGATGCTGATAGTTGCCGAGAGAGCTGCCGAGGATCGACGATGGTCGACCGAGAGTATTAAAAGTCTTCCCCACCAAAAATCACTTAAGTCAAGGAAGTTAAGTGGATTAATATTTTAATCAAGAAGACTTAGTGGAGTTAGTAGGATGAATATTTTATTCAAGAAGACTTAGTGGGGATTAGTGGAGGATTAAAGAATTCAAGGAAGCTAAGTGGAAATCAAGGTGGCTAATCAAGATTCTTCCAAGTGTTGAGTGTTGCTCTAATACACACTAATGAGGAGAGTGCATGTGACTCTCATTGGTTGCCTCCACCGCCCATTCACTCTATAAATAAGCTCTCATTCCTCTCATTTTCTCACAAAGAAAGAGGGGGTAAGTTGAGAGAGTGNGTTATCGAGTACTCGAGGAAGTTGCCGAGTATCCGAGAAAGTGTCGAGTTTCCGAAGGAAGTTGCCGATGGATGCTGATAGTTGCCGAGAGAGCTGCCGAGGATCGACGATGGTCGACCGAGAGTATTAAAAGTCTTCCCCACCAAAAATCACTTAAGTCAAGGAAGTTAAGTGGATTAATATTTTAATCAAGAAGACTTAGTGGAGTTAGTAGGATGAATATTTTATTCAAGAAGACTTAGTGGGGATTAGTGGAGGATTAAAGAATTCAAGGAAGCTAAGTGGAAATCAAGGTGGCTAATCAAGATTCTTCCAAGTGTTGAGTGTTGCTCTAATACACACTAATGAGGAGAGTGCATGTGACTCTCATTGGTTGCCTCCACCGCCCATTCACTCTATAAATAAGCTCTCATTCCTCTCATTTTCTCACAAAGAAAGAGGGGGTAAGTTGAGAGAGTGTGAGAGAGAAAGAAGAAAAGAGTGAGTGTTGCGAGAGAAAGAAGAAGGTGTTGAGAGGGAAAGAAGAAGGTGCAAGAGAAGACTATCGACAAACGACCATCAACGTTAGATCGATAAGGAAATCGACTCTAACCGAAGGAAAGATCCGAGTTGCCGCGAGAAGAGCTTCATCAAAGGAGATCATTTGTCGACGGTTTACTGTGAGTTCAGGCACATATTTGCATCGGTTTAGATGTAGAGTTAAAAACAACCATCTAGTGCGTGGTTATGCATGTTGCATGTAGATGCATTTACTTGAAGTTCTTTTAGGTTTTCTTGTTTAAATGCATGCGCGGTGAGGTTGTGCTAGTTACTAGATCAAAATGATCTAGTAACAAAGTCAATTTTTGGTTGAGATACTTGTAAGATTATGGGTTTAAAAACCGTATAAACTCAAGTATAAACGTTGGTGAGATCTTAAAGCTTTCTAGTCCGCGAGAAATTACGGCTAAACGTTGTAAGATTTGGTATTGCTAACCTTCCCATTCCGTGCCACATGCAGCCGTGACATGCAACCCATGTTTGTGTATGTGCAGGGTTGGTCACGAAGAGCTCGGAGGTTACTGGGCTCGCTACCCTGGCCGAGGCTATCTACACGACGTGTAATTTTGGTTGATATCCAAACGTTTGCCTTTGTGGTGGCGACTTGGAGAATTCATGAGGGGTTTGGGGAAGAGGGATGCATACCGGGCCCAAATAAATTAAACTTGTTAAAAACTGATGTTTTATTTCAAGTTATACTATTGCATGTTGTTGCATGTTGTTGCTTATGGTTGCATGTAGTTGCGTTTATTGGTAGAGTGATTTCTGTTAGCTTGATAGCTTCCGCATGTCATCTCTGATGGTTGTTGAGTAGTTTTGCTTGCTTGCTTGTTAATCGCTTATGCCTGCATGTTGTTTATCTATGCTTGCATGTTGCTTGTTTATGTTCGCATGTTGTTGTATTTGCGTGCATGTTGATTGTTAATGGGGAATTGGGGTTTGGGATTTATTTCTCTGCAGGAACCCTGAGCTCACTAAGTAATCTTAGATTACTTATGATAATATTGTTGTTTTGCAGGTAACCCTAGAGGGGATTAGAGGGCGTGGTGAACGATAGGACTCCGGAGTAGTTTTCTTTTTGGTGTCTATTGTAAAATAAAAGTATGTTTATTTGCGAACCAAACTTTGGCTCTATGCCTTGTGAACTTTTATGTGTACTCGGTTGTAGTTACTGTTTTAAGTTTTAATGCATTCGGATTTTTCTTTAAATCGAGCGATGTCGTACTGATATAGACTTAGTCCGAGTCGGCTCAACACACGGCGTGTCTGTAGGGTTGCAAAGCCTTAAGGATGGGCCGTGTGGTCGGGAACCTCGCCGAGGGACTGGTCGAAGGGCCTGATTTGTTCTAGCACTTGGCCGGACCTTTGACGAACGTTCCCATAGTAGCGCCGCGGTGCCGTCCGATGGCCTGGGTGGTCATGGTGCGGTTCGGGGGCGTTACAGGGGTGGTCATTGGGCAGATCATTTGATCTTTGTGGAGTTTGANTGCGGATTGATGAATTGGATTGTTGTATCTTATTTTTCTATTGTATTTTTGTTGAGGNCAACAGCTACCAGGCTAGTATTGGGATGGCTCCTTATGAGGCTTTGTATGGAAGGCTGTGTCGTACACCGTTATGTTGGACTCAGGTGGGGGGGAGAGGAGCATATATGGTGCGGATTTTGTTCAGGAGACGTCGANAAGAAGAGAAATAGCTCGGGTTTCTATTTTGGAAGTTTCCATAAATAGAGAGTTTAAACAAAAGGAAGGTTTCCAGAATTAGAAAGTTTCTAAAAAGGGAATTTTTGTGGGAAGTGTTGAGGTAGATCTAGCCGGGAGATACTCGATGGCATCAGATTTGTTTTGCTCAAGGCTGTGTGGGCCCAACTCATGTGATACCGATAGCTCGATGGACTTTGTGGCCAGAGAGTGGGAGTGGTATGAGGCTTCGGATGACGATCCGAGAGCGCGCTCGAGGGTGACGACCCCAGAGCGGGATATTTGAGACTCCCTGTATACCGTAGCTGTGGGCCGCGGCTTGGCAGTGAGCCGGTATGTCTCGAGGGTTGCGACCCGAGAGCGGGGGGAGTGTGTGTGAGTGACTTCCTGGATGCCATAGCTTAAGGCGGATGGCCTGATAGCGAGCCGGCATGATTCGTTGGTTGCGACCACGGTCGGGGGAAGCACTGAGTTGTGAGCAAATAGTGTTTTTGATGCGAGTATATTAGCTAGAGGGAGACCTCATGGTTCAGTCGGAGGTGTGCGGGCTGTTGTGACAGTGCACGGGAAACCTTGGCTGACGGTGTTTAGTACGGTCGGGGATGTGCGGGCCGTGTTGACGGTGGCACGGAGGTCCTTGACGGATGGACGGTGTTGCGGGATTCGAGGACGAATCCTTGTTGGTGGGGGAGAATTGTAACATCCGCGAACCAATTTTTAAGGTTTTTGGTGTGGGTGTCGATCGATACACCAAGGGTGTCGATCGACACCATGTTTTCCGGTTTGGTCCGGTTTGTTTTAATTGCTGTTTGGTTTGGTTTGGTTCAATTAAAATCCCTAAATCGTGATATAAGTGTCTAGGATGAATTAAGTGTTTTGGGAAGTCTCATTTTTGTCGCCGTTAAGTGAGAAAAAGAGAGAAAGGAGAGAAAAAGTTCTGTGATTTTTTTTCTGGGCTTGTTCTTGGTGATTTGGGAGAAATCTGAGGCTGTAGAAGTGATAGCTGTTGCTGGGAATGAAGGAGAAGCTTCTGGAGGTGTTGATTCCAACATTTCTCAATCCAATCTTCTGTTCTTGAGGTGAGTGCTTGACCATGGTTGATCTAAGCATGAGATCTCTCTTGTTTGGGTGTTTTCTTTGTTGTTTGTGTTGTTTGGGTTCGTTGCTTTTGTGATTCCCAGTGATTTCCGAGGTAATTGGGTGAGTTTGGGACGGATTCGAGATGATTTGGAAGGACAGTTCTTCGTTCGTGTTCGTGCAGTTCGCGTCTGCAGGTATGGCATCAATCGACACCATTAGAGCATCGGTCGACACCGTTTGTGTCAGCATTGATCGACACCTTTCAAGCATCGGTCGACACCATGGCTCACAGCATCGATCGACACCGGTTTAAGCGTCGGTCGACACCAGTCTCAACCGATACTTGTTTTCCTGGTTTGATGTATTGCTTGTGTTTTGTTTGCTTGCTTAACTTGAGGGTCTCATATGCTTGTGTGTATAACCTAGAAGATGGGAGGACGGCCTCACTAAGTATTTATGATAATACTTACGCATCTCAATTGTTGTTTGTGGTGTGCAGGTAAAGGAAAAGTGTGATCGTGGAATCAAAGGCGATGAGGAGGAGGATGTTCTAGAGGCTTGATTGACTGTGGTCTAGCTATTGTTAGGTTGCTAGAATTAGGTTGATAGAGCATTGTAGGATGTTGGAACTCTGCTATTCACTGTTGGTTTGGTTTATTGCATTATTGGTTATTGGTTTATTTATGTTGGAATTTTATTGGATTAATGGAATGTTTTCTTTGGTTATCCGCGGTTGTTGATTGTTGCTAGAATGTTAGTGGGTATGGGACCACTAGCGAATTATATGTAAAAAAAAAAAAAGGGGAAGGGTTGTTTCACTAACTCATAATTTATAATCTAAATTTTTATATGTATATCATATTTGATGTTAATTTTGTATTTAAAAGAAAAAAAAAAAGAAAAAAAATATAAAAAAAAAAGAGTAATAAATATGGTTAAATAAATATTTAAAGATAACGCTATTTCAAAGCATAAGATAATAGAAGAATCAACATTAATTAGAATAATATCATAAGATAACATATAATAATAATAATTTCATGTGAATTATGTTTATTAAAATACTGAAATACATTTTGAGAAATATATTGCATATGTGATAATAAGAAAAAATAAATATTGGAATGCTTTCTATCTTACATCTATTTTTAGCTTAAGATATTTTGCTTTAAAAAATATGTTTCTTAAATAATAACATACTTCAATCAAATGAAATAGATAATGATGTATTAAAAGTCTTTTTAGAAAACACATGTCAAAAAGAGGTATATATATCATAGGTTATTTTTTAAGAGTTGGTTATCAACAAATTTAAAATATTATGGAAGATAATGAGTCTTTGTTGCCTATATATATAATATATATATAGTTCCACCAAAAACACTTATTCTGCCCAAACAACACTAAATTATTTATAACAATCTCACTAGAATATTCATTCTCTCTCTCTCCAAAAATGAAGCTATCTAACCGTGTTCTTTCAGCTCTTCTCTTGATCTCTTTTATCCTTATTGCTGCCACTACAGGTTCAATACTCATGTCATGTTATAGTATCTAAATTATCATACATACAAATATTAGTTGTTATATCATATTGAGTATACATTTTTATTATAGACATTAATTACTAAGTACTAACACACATATGCTCAAATGTATTTTTATATTTATAGAGATGGGTTTGGCGGATAAAATATGCAAGACACGCAGCGACCGTTTCTCAGGTGTGTGCTTGAGCAATAACAATTGTGCCATCATCTGCCAACTAATCGAGCAATTTGAAGGTGGTCAATGCGAATTCGACGGAGCCTTCCGTAGTTGTTTATGCACCAAAGCCTGTTAAATAACAACATAATATTATCAAGAACCAGTTGTATTTCAGACTTCTCTCTTTAATAATTACTATGTGGTTATTGGAGTATATATATATATATATATATATATATATATATATATATATCTCTTGAATTACAAACACTCTTTGTTATTTGTGTTTTTTATCTTCTACTTTCGGATTTATTTGTTCTTAAAAATAATAAAATTACTATAAATTAATTAAAATAGTCATTGAAACATTAAAATAAACTTTTGTTTTTATTTTAGTCAATGTTATATTTAAAAAAAAAGCTTATATAGATGCTTTCTTAGACTAACTCGTCTTGTTTAAATTATTACAATGTTAAAACTGAGGATCGATTTACCTTCCATGATAAACATATAGAAAATTTGGTGATACACATTTTACAACATCTTATGCAATTCGTCAAATCTAATTCAATGATACATCATATTCCAATAGTCATGTAATGGTTCCGCATAATATATATTTCATTTTTTGGTCATCCACATATTACATAGCTAAAAGCAATAGATAAGTGTAACACATCTGCATTAATCAAAATTAGAAACATAATTAGGCTAACCACTTTCATGCCAAGTAAACTGGCTAAGACTTCACCAAGCTGATGTAAATTTGTGCCTCAAAAGAGATTCCAACCCGAGAAAAATTTGTCTATCTCCACTATATCCAAGTCTCTTGGAACCATATTTTTATCAGAAGTTGGATGTCTCTCTTAAATATTGAGCTCCACATTGGTCGAATTTTTTTGCCGGACTAGTTGACTGTAAAATGACAGATAAATGAGTGAAGACCTTAATGGAGATCGAAATGATATAGTAGGGATCGCTGTTTTAAAAATCGGCCTCTGCGGCCGATTCATCGCCAGAAAAGCGCTCGGTGGCACCTAGCCGCTGCGATTTCAGTATATTTGGATAAGAAATCGGCTATGTGGAAAACTCACTTTTTGTTAAAATTTAGTTACAAATTGATTATTTATGATTAGATATATAGGGTTTAGCCTTTGGGCATAAATATACTGGAAATCAAACAAAAATTGAGTAAAAAACCAAAAAAAATCAAATTGGTTCATGTTTAGGGTTTGTCGGCGTAGTCAAAGGAAGAAGAAGAAGATAAAAAGCAGTTGCTGAGATCGATCTTGAGAACTAGAACTCGATTTGAATGACTTAAACCAC
Organism: Camelina sativa; assembly: GCF_000633955.1. Taxonomy (NCBI): domain Eukaryota; kingdom Viridiplantae; phylum Streptophyta; class Magnoliopsida; order Brassicales; family Brassicaceae; genus Camelina; species Camelina sativa. The sequence continues at coordinate 17,569 of NW_010921702.1, read as the reverse complement.
AGCACTACCGAACTTATCTGCGATTTAAGTCAAAATATAAAACATATATCTACTAAAATTAGATATAGTCCCTAAAACTAGTCCCCGGTTAATCTCCATGTAATCTCCGATTAATAAATTAATCGCTAGGCCCACCTTGACCGTCCGACTAGCGCGTAGAAATTTTTAAAACATGGGTTGGGATATACATAATGGAATATTTGTACCATTACATGGTCTCCTTTTAGATGTTGCAAGCACGCCCTAGCTCAGAATTTATATTCTACTCCCTCTTTATTAAAATAGACGATGTTTTAGGAATTTATCTTGTATCACAACGATTGACTTCCTGTATTTTTGTTTTACTAATTAATGCTGTGACATTGTAGATTTCAATATTCATTAATTGAAAATTTAAAATTTGGATGAACTACTATTGGTTAATAGTTATGAGAAATATGTTTTTATAAATAAAATTACACTAGATTAAGACCCGTGCTAGAGCACGAGTTGAAATTCTTTTTATTTATATTATAATTTTAGAATAAAATATTATTTATATGCTTTTTTTTTTTAAAGTTTTTTTGGATAAAACATTATACAATAAAATATTAAATATGATGGCTTGAAAAAAACACATATTTTGTAAGTTTTGTATTGTTAATTTTGTAATTTTATGTATGAGAAATAGTTATGTTTGTTGTTTGTTTTTATTTTAATTTTTGAACATGTTTGGTGAAATTTTTTTAATATGAACATGTTTGATAATTGCATATATATATTTTTTTCGCCTAACAATATATTTTTATGCCTAACAGTATATATTTTGTAACAATACATAGAATATTTAAGATTTTCTTATGGAATTTATATAAATCATTGGAATATTCTCTTTAAGAGGGTTCTTTCGGATATTCTTAAGTGTATTCATATAACCCACAAATTGACCAATTAATCTATAATTTTTTTGTAACCAATATATATTTAATTTATAACCTATTTTGTAACCAACTTATAAAAATTATATATTCTACAAAAAAAGTTGTGTACTTCCATTTTATTATATAGGGGATTTATGACTACATTAATTGTTTTTGTAATCTATTTGATAATCTTAAAAATCATCCTTTCTAATACAGATGGATTAAAATTTATATGTACATTATATTTTATGTTAATTTTGTATTTAAATGAAAAAAAAAGAGAAATAAATCTGGTTTAATAAATATGTAAAGGCACTATTTCAAATCACAAAATAATAGAAGAATCTACTTTAATTAAAATAACATCATAAGATAATATCTAACAATAATTTTATTTGAATTATGTTTATTAAAATATAGAAATACATTTTAGGAATATATAGCATATGTGATAAAAAGACAAAATAAATATTAGAATGTTTTCTATCTTACAGCTATTTTTTGCTTAAGATAATTTGCTTTAAAAATATGTTTCTTAGATATAGTAACATACTTCAATCAAATCAAATAGATATTGATGTATTAAGAGTTCTTTTTAAAAAACACATGTCAAAAAGAGGTATATATATCATAATTTAATTTTTTAGAGATGGTTATCAACAAATTTAAAATATTATGTAAGATATTGAGTCCTTGTTGCCTATATATAGTGCCACCAACATCACTTAATTATTTCCAACGATCTCTCTAGAATATTCATACTCTCTTTCTCTCTCTCAAAAAATGAAGCTCTCTAACCGTGTTTTTTCAGCCCTTCTCCTGATCTTTTTAATCGTTTTTGCTGCCACTACAGGTTTAATACTCATGTCATGTTATAGTATCGAAATTATCATACATACAAATATGTGAATTTAGTTGTTATAACATAATGAGTATACATTTTTATTATAGACATTAATTACTAAGTACTAACACACATATGCAAATGTGTTTTTATATTTATAGAGATGGGTTTGGCGGAAAGAATATGCAAGACACGGAGCGAAAGTTTCTCAGGTGTGTGCATAGGCACTAACAATTGTGCCATCATCTGCCAAGTAGTTGAAAAATTTGAAGACGGTCAATGCGAATTAGACGGATTCTTGCCTGGTTGTTTTTGCACCAAAGCCTGTTAAAGACCATCATAATATTATCAAGAACCAATTGTATTTCAGACTTCTCTCTTTAATAATTGCTATCTTGAATTACATACACTCTTTGTTAAATTTGTGTCATTTATCTTCTACTCTCGGATTTATTTGTTCTTGAAAATAACTAAAACTAATTTAAAATTACTATAATATTTAATTAAAAAGTCATTTAAACATTAAAATAAACTTTTCCTTTAATTTTAATCAATGTTATATTCAAAATTAAAGTTTATATAGATGCTTTCTTAGACAAACTTGTCGTGTTTAAATTATTACAAAGTACAAACTAAGGATCGAGCTACCTTCCACGATAAACATATAGAATATTTGGTGATACCACATTTTACAACATCTTCTGCAATTCTTCAAAAACTAATTCAAAGACACATCATATTCCAATAGTCCTGTATTGGTTCTGCATAATATATATTTCATTTTCGGTCATTCACATCTTACATAGATAATGCATAGGTAAGTGTAACACATCTGCACTAATCAAAATTAGAAACACAATTAGGCTAACCACTTCCATGCCAAGTTAACTGGCTCAGACTTCACCAAATCGACATAAATTTGTGCTTCAAAAGAGATTCCAAGCTGAGAAATCAATCAAAAATTTGTCTATCTCCACTTATATCCGAGTCTCTTGGAACCATACTCTGAACAGAAGTTGGATGTCTCTCTTAAATACTGAGCTCCACATTGGTCGAAATTTTTTGCCGGACTAGTTGGCTGCAAAAGGACAGATAAGTAAATGATGATCTTAATGGAGATTGAAGTGATACAGTTAGGATATATATTATGAAAGATTTGTACCATTAAGCAAGCCCTAGCTCAGAATTTATAATCTAAATTTTTATATGTACATCATATTAATTTGATGTTAATTTTGTATTTAAATAAAAAGAAAGAAAAAAAAGATAAAATAAAAAATTAATATGGTTAAATAATTATGTAAAGGAAACACTATTTCAAAGCACAAGGTAACAGAAGAATACACTTTAATTAGAATAATATCATAAAATAATATGTAATAATAATTTTAGGTGAATTATGTTTATTAAAATACATAAATACATTTTAGGAATATATGGCATAAGTGATAAAAAAGATAAAATAAATTTTTGAATGCTTTCTATCTTACAACTATTTTTAGATTAAGATAATTTGCTTTAGAAAAATATATATGTTTCTTAGACACACATATATATATATATATATATATCTATATATAATACCACCCACTTCTTCCCTTCTTTTTCCTACACAAGACTTAATTATTTTCAACAATCGTTTTATAATATTTATATACTCTTTTCCTCTCCAAAAATGAAGCTCTCAATATTGAATGAATTTTTTTTTCAATAAATTATTTAAATTTGCCACAAAACAATTGGCATATATCCAAGACAAAAATAACCACAAAAGAACCACAACATAAAATAGGTACAAATTTTCCAAAATAGACCTTGAAACCTATCAACAGGCTAGAGACAGATCAAAAAGAAACATTAAAGCTTCTAGAAAGATTCGAAGAATCAAACTTCGTCGGCTTTGCTCTTACTATGACAGAAGAATAGCCACGAGAAGAAATAGCTACAATGCTATAGCCCAAAATTTTGTTGTGGAATTCCGATGCTATAAAAATAGCCACCAAATATGGTTCATATGTACAAAATATTTTGTGTCTTTGGATATATTTTCTTGTAGTATTTATAGTGCCACCAACTTCTTCTTCCTACACAACACTTAATTATTTCCAACGATTTCTCTAAAATATTCATACTTTCTTTCTTTCCAATAATGCAGCTCTCTCGACGTGTTCTCTCAGACCTTCTCCTGATCTCTTTCATCTTTCTTGTTGCCGTTGCAGATTCAATACTCATGTTATGTTATATCTAGTATCTAAATTTTCATACATAGATAGATGTGAATTTGGTTGTTTATATCTTAGTATACATTTTTGTTATATATATATATATATATATACACTACTAACATACATTATCAAATATAATTTTTTATATAGAGATGAGTATGGCGAATAAAATATACAAGACACAAAGCAACTGTTTCTCAGAAACGTGTTTGAGTGATAACAAGTGTGCCTTCATCTGCCACTACATTGAGCGCTTTGAAGGCGGTCACTGCAAAGTCGATGGACCTTTCAGTCGTTGTTTATGTACCAGAAGGTGTTAAGACCATCATGATGATCATAATATTTTCAATAACCAATTATATTTTATACATTAGTTCTTGGAAAATATATACCTTGAATTACGGAAACATTTTGGAGAACATATACCTTGAATAATTGTTATGTTGGAGAATATATACCTTGAATATATTACGGAAGCATTTTGTTAATTTATATATCTTAAATTTTCAGATGTATTTGTTCTCGAAAATAACTAAAATAATATGAAACAATTAAAACAATACAAAAAAAATCTATAATTTTAGTCAATGTTATATTTAAAAAGAAAATGCATATTTCTTTTCATTTCATAGACTCGTTCATGTAATCGTTTTAAAATTATTACAAGTTAAAACACCTTTTGCATTTCATTTTTGTAATACACTTTTTTTTTGGGGGGTCATATCACATCTTTTGACAATAATTTCATGTACTGATCAGATAGATATCAGCTAGGCAGAATATATAGGCACGTACATATTACATAGCCACAACCATATAAACGGTAACACATTTGCAAAGAAAGATTTACATAGATGTTATACATTTTAGGTAATATTACCAGAATCTACAAAAAAAAAAAGAAATTACTAAAATATTTCGGGTATTTTCTAAATACCCAGCTTGCCCTTGTTTTATGTTACCGGAAAAAACGTAATTACAAAAATGTCATTGTCATGTCAGACGCTACGTTAGAAATCGCTGACGTGTATTAAATAACTCAGCCGTAACGCATTACAAAGGTAATGACGGCAGAGTTATAGGTATGTTTCGGCTGATTTATGGAAAAAACATTTGAGTAAGAGCGGCTGACTTAGAGCATAACTCAGCCAAGCGCTACGGCTGACTTATTAAAATCTGGCTGAGTTATGCTCTAACTCAGCCGTCTTTACGGCTGAGTTTTCACCCGATGGTTGAGTTATCAAAATTTTGGCTGAGTTATCAGTACGACACGGCTGAATTAACTTTTTCGGGTGGCTGAGTTATGAAAAATGGCTGACTTATAAGATGTAGTTACGTTTGAGTTATGGTTAAAACTATAATTCAGCCGTGATAGGCTGACTTATCGTACAACTCGGTCATTTCACAGCTGACTTAGTAGCAAAAGATTAATTACTAGAATATTATTCAGTTATGACTGACTTATTAAACGATACGGCTGAGTTACATATTTTCAGTTGATGAAGCGGCTGAATTTGGCTGCCATTTTTTTGCTTTTTAATTACTGTAATGTTATTCATGTTGTGACTGAGTTATAATTTGTTTGATGGCTGAGTTTTATTTAGGCTGAGTTATAATTTGTTTGATGGCTGACTTGCCACGTCAGACGCATCATCCATGTCAGCATTCCATGTCATCATCTTTCTTCTCCGGAAATACGAAACGTCGTTCCTTTGACTTTGTTCTTACATGGTTTTTACCTTCTTCTTCACCTTGTTCTTCTACTTCTTCTTCATCTTCTTCTTCACCTTGTTCTTCTACTTCTTCTTCACCTTGTTCTTCATTTTCTTTCATGGATCCAGTTCCGGTACTAGTTGTTTCTGGTAATTGGGTAAAGAAACAGAGATATATATTTAACACCGACGATAGAGAGTGTATAGTTGTGCAGATAGATGGAGGCACAACACACGACAAGCTTGTGGTACTAGTTGTTTCCGGTAATTGGGTAAAGAAACAGAGATATATATTTAACACCGACGATAGAGAGTGTATAGTTGTGCAGATAGATGGAGGCACAACACACGACAAGCTTGTGGAGCTTGTTCTTGAAGACTACAGATTGGACGTGTTTAGCCATGAGTTAAATGCATGCTCTCGATGTAAACAAGTTGAGCACAATGCGAAAACTTGTCCGATGCAGTATTATTATAATACATTTGTTTTATTTTGTGCAATACTCAGGCGTCAAGCATTATAACTCAGCCGTCATATTAATCGACGAGACCTTTCATTTTCTGCTGTCAGATTATTCCTTGTGATAACTCAGCCACAAAGCATTATAACTCAGCCATCATATGAATCGACGAGACCTTTCGTTTTCCCGTAAATACTATAACTCAGCCGTCAAGTAATATAAATCAACTGTTTTCTTTCAGATTATTTATTGTGATAACTCAGCCACAAAACATTATAACACAGCCGTCATATGAATCGACGAGACCTTTCGTCTTCCCGTAAATACTATAACTCAGCCGTTAAGTTTTTTTTTTGGGTTGTGACGAGGAAAATCGAAAATGATGTGTATTTAAATTTGCTGATGTGTATTTTTTTTTATAATCAAAATCGAAAAACTAAACCTACGGGGTAAATTGTAATTACACACAGGACACTAAACATTTGAGCAATTTTTAGAAGATTGTTAGATATGAGAAATAAACTAACTTTTGGATAACATTTGAGTAATTCTTTCTTAATCAAAATTAGGAACACAATTAGGTTAGCTACTTCTGTGCCAAGTAAACTTGCTCAGACTTCAGCAATCGGAGAATTGAGCAAAGATTTGTCTCTCTTGACTATATCCCGAGTCTCTTGGAACCACACTCTAAGCAGAACTTGGATGTCTCTCTCAAGTACTGTGCTCCACATTGGTCGCAGAATTTTGTAGGACTAGTTGGCTGTGGAAAGACAGATGAACATATATATGAGGAATGGAGATCGAAATGATACAATCGGATATATATTATGGAAGATTTGTACCATTACATGGCCTCCAGTGAGGGGTTGCAAGCAAGCCATGTGCTGTGAAATAGATGGTGACTGGTGGGTGTGAGATAGTTCAGGGTCACATTGATGGTTCTGACCGGGAAAATGTGTGGCTGCGTGTTGACTTTGGTAAATAGATTGATGATGGTGGTGGCTCTGTTGAATAGATTGGTGAAATTGATGAGACAAAGATGACATATGATGTTTGGAAGGAGAAGGAGTGTGATGTTCCTGCAATTATGATTAATTTTGGAAAGATCATTAACATTAGAATTTGCCATAGTATGTATATTCAAAAAGAGTATGTGCATACTTCATTATCGGAGCGAAACCCTTGTGTATTGGCTAACGTTGAAGAGTCTATACTTGGAAATGTCTGCAAAGCAAAACACAAACACACTGATGTGACCCGGGGACGCGGATGCGGAAGGAGAAAGGATGCGACTTCGGTCAAGTTGAGATTGGAGGAACTTCCCTCGGCCAAGCTTCAAGAGACTGAATCCAGGATGGATTCAAACGACAGAAACGTGACACGGTGAGGTTCCAATGAGCTGGTTGCGAGAACGAACGTGAGGCCATAGCGGATTGACCGGTTACGGCTGAAAGGAGCAGATGCGGCTATCGGCAAGACTCGGTGGGGAACGTTGATGGAAGCGTGTGAGATGGAGCGATGGAAGTCTCGAGAACTGATGGTAAAGAACTCGAGGCTGCGAAGGTGGATTCAAGATAAACTCGAGAGCTTATGGAAGTGAACTCGAGGTTGTGGAGGTGGAACGAAAGAGATGAAGGTGGGATAGAGGTGGATTGATGCGACGACACAAGAGGGCTGGCTCTTCTCTTGATACGGTCACTAACAAGCCATGAACCCGGTTCAAGGCTTGCTAGGGTTCTTTCCCTTAGGCAATCCCAGATTGACTAATGAAAGGATGGAGAAAAGTTCAAGAGTCTCTCTTGAGGAAAATTTCTATTTCTTTCAAGTCTGATTTTTACAATGAGGGTTGATGCCTTTATATAGTGAGGCTTACATAAGGAGACTCTAAAACCCTAGAGACGTGGCCATGATCTAAACCATACACATGGCCAAAAGCAAAAGAAAAAGTAAAGTAAAGCAAAGACCAATCGAACGGTCAAAGAAGGTTCAAGAAGAAATTCAAAAGAAAATAAGGGAAGGGGATAGGGTGGCCACGTCATTGGCTGAACGTTGATAGGATCTTCACTTCCTTGGCTCCCAAGCATGTCAATAAGTGTTTCCAAGTCGTGAGCCAAGTGGGATCGAAGAGGAGATGCACTAGAGTTTGCTGCCTCGTTAAAACCTCTTTGGTAAACCCATTGGGACAAACCCAAAGTAGGAAAAAGAGTACAGCTCCTTCTAATGGCTTAGGGGTGTCTTCACACTAGCGTGGTGGTGAAGACTCGTGATTCAGGCTTCCCAAAGCTGGTTGTGTCTTAAAGCTCTCTGGTGATGCTAACCTCGGGTCCTTTGTGCGTAGGTTGAAGCTCAGCCTTGAAATACTCAAGATGTGAATTTGTTTTGCTCCTCCAAGTTGATTCTTCGTTTGGTCGCCTTGCTGGAGCTCCCTTGGTCGCGTTGAGGCTCCTGGGAGGGTCGCCGGTGCCTTGGCCGCGTTCGAGATAGGCGTTTTGTCCGTGTCCGATGCTTCTCGGTCATGCGTCTCGGAGCTGTCCGGGACGTCTCGGGCGTCTTGGTCAGAGGGTCAAACCTGTGATCACATCACACACTGTCACTTGTTCTTCCAACTCAAAGCTATAAAGAGAGAGTTGATTGGTCTTACAGGCAAGCCATGGATGCTGGAGACAGAATTTTGACCACGCCTATGCTTGGGTCGAGGGCAATAGAATTTATTAGCTCTCGCAGAGACAGCCACTTCACTAGGGCCTGTTAATCGCTTAAACCTGTAGTGACAACATCCAATTATATGTTGATGTAGATAATAGTAAAAAGTCTTCATGATGATTGCTCACCATTCAGCATCTTCAATAGGCAAATCATCTGGCTTTTCAACAATATCCAAACCATTGACCACCACGAAACGAACTCGTTTCTCGTCATGTACTACCAATTCTGGAAATCTTGCCCTTGTTTCAACGGAAGTCGCCAGTTCTCTTCTTCTCCTGTAAAATATACCATAGAAGAGACAAATCGAACATATCAACTAATCAATGCTCAAACATAATCACACATTTGCAAAAACATCAGAACAGATACAAAAATACCTCTCTTAGGAAACTTCTTAGTTAATTTCCGATACAAGCCACCAGCTGCTTCAAGAGAAACCCCAATAGTCTTTTCCCTTATCACATTCAACGAAGCAAGCCTCACATTTGCTTCACCAGCTAAAGTCTCATACAAATTCGCAACATACATCAACGGTAACGCAAAACGCGGATCACCTTCATATTGTATATCATCAGACTTCCTCTTGAGTTTGTTATTATTATTATCATCCTGTCCGTCTTAAACCACATCAAGAACAAGCTTGTCCTCACAAACCTCAATCACATGTTGGGTAATAAAGTAGTCCATGATGATTTGTAGAAATCTCGCTCTTGCTGATTCAATCGGTGAAACATCCGATTAGTAAATTAATCACTAGGCCCACCTTGACCGTCCGACTAGTGCCTAGAATTTTTTAAAACATGGTTGGGATATACATAATGGAAGATATTTACCATTACATGGTCTCCTTTCAGGGGTTGCAAGCAAGCTCTAGCTCAGAATTTATATTCTACTCCCTCTTTATTAAAATAGACGATGTTTTAGGAATTTATCTTGTATCACAACGATTAAATTTGTATTTTTTTTAACTAATAAATGCTGTCACATTGTAGATTTCAATATTCATTAATTGAGAATTTAAAATTTGGATGAACTACTATAGGTTAATAGTTATGAGAAATATGTTTTTATAAATAAAAATACATTTATGACTAAACATTAATTGTTTTCGTAATCTATTTGACAATCTTAAAAAAATTATCCTTTGTAATACAGATGGATTAAATTTTTATATCTACATTAGATTTTATGTTAATTTTGTATTTAAATGAGAAGAAAAAAAAGAGAAATAAATCTGGTTTAATAAATATGTAAAGGCACTATTTCAAATCACAAGATAATAGAACAATCTACTTTAATTAAAATAATGTCATAAGATAATATCTAACAATAATTTTATGTGAATTATGTTTATTAAAATATAGAAATACATTTTAGGAATATATAGCATATGTGCTAAAAATCCAAAATAAATATTAGAATGTTTTCCTATTTAGAAGGCTATGATCTCTTAGCACTTTGGAACGATATACAGTATTAAAGTTTTGAATTCACTCTCTAATTGTCTAAGGTACTTCTCTGTCTTTCCCGTTTTGTTTGTGTTTTTTAAATTTCTCTCTCTGATAAGATTTCTTGTTTCTTTATTTCAGCAATTGACTTCTGTAACAAAGAAAACTTGTTTGAATTAGTTGATATAATTATGAAAATCACAAGTGAGAGACACATAGATGCTCAAGTAAGTGTTTCCTAAGATGTTGATAGTCTCATTGATTAGTCAGCTCTTTTTTATCGAGATTTTGTTTCTTCTTATCAGGCGAATACGGTGGCTGCTTTTGCGAGATTGACTGTGGAGGATTCTAGGAAGCTTTTGTCTCCTGAGTTTCATCCTTCCTGGGTTGTCTTCTCCGAGCGTGAGAAGTTAAGTTACCACCATCAATTTCTTGTGTTTACATTGATCTGTTTGCATCTACTTACATGTCTTTCTCTTTTTGTTTATTTGGTAGAAACGAAAGTTGTAGATTTTTTTCATCCTTGGGACTGATTCTTCTTACTTTGGCTTTTATTTATTCAGTTGACTTGGCTGAGCCAACACTTGACAAAGATCTGGCCTTATATTGATGAGGTATGTTAGGCTGTTTTCAGTTTGCTTTCTGTTTAGGGTCAAATTCATTGAGTGAGCAATATATGTAACTTGATGGAGAAGGTATTGTTTCTAATGGATGGATTTTTATTCATCGGAGTCTAAATTTATAAGTGCATATGTGGAGCCTGTTCTCGAGCAATATAGACCTGCCATAGTATTGACTAATTTTGATTTGCTTCAGGTAAGTCCTTCGAAAGATGTTGATGATCTCATTGATGCAAAGGAGATGTCTAAGTGTAGCAGAATTTGTGACAAGGTACATGTTTTCTGACTTTTTTTTGTGGTGAATTGATTTTATTACATGTGTGTTTTGAATTCATCAGACATTTACCATTGTTTTCTTTCTAGATTACATACACCTGTGATTATTTCTAAGAGCTGTATGATTTGGCAGTGGAGTCATGCTAATGTTGATCATCAGGTTACATCAATTTGAACCTTTTGATATATGGATTCTTGTTTATTTTTTCAATTAATTGCCATTCTTTAGCTCTAGTAGTGCAACTTACTTCACACATGAAACTAATCCAACCGAATAATTGTTATACATTCAGATTGCCGACTAGATAAAAGGAGCACAGAGAGAAGAAAATGAACAGCCCCTGGACGGATAGCCATATTGAAGAATCTCTAAAACCTTTTGAAGAAATGGGACGAGGAATAATTGAGGAAGGGAAAGGCAACACTAAGAATTAAGCAAGATATGCATAGTGGAAATTTTGATATGTATGAACTTACTGCCTACAAGGCAAGTTAAACTAAAATCATCTCTGGTTACATTTAAGAAATAGGCTCTCTCCTGTCTCTTGTTGTCTGACTTGTTTGTAAGTTTTGCAGTTCACGCCTCATCCTAAGGCTGGTGACAAATGGTGTATCTATCCGAGCTATGATTATGACTACTGCAGTATTGATTCTCTTGAGAAAACGCATTCGGTATGTCCCTTTCTAGGTCTATTGGCTACTAGCAGCATGAATTAGTATAACTTCAGCAACTGCATTTTGTGACCCACTATTTTACTTTTAAGTATTAGAAAATCCCTTATGAATCTAAAGCATCTATAGTTCTTAAAACTATTTTTTTTTGTTTTTGACATTTTCTTTTATTTGCATAATACTGTAGTAGCTCTGTACTCTTGAATTTGAAACCCGACATGCTTCATACTACTGGGTAAAATACTAACTTGCTCATTTTCTTGTCTTTTGGTCTTCACCCATCTATTGTGTAATGTGTGCTTCCAAGGAACTGAGATGTCAAGTTACAAATGGGATCTCCGCCACAAAGAGTCGCATGCTCATATATGTACGCCCAGTTTATTATTCATCCGCTTATGACTTTTCTTTTCATTATGTGCCTGTGTGAACAGATACGTTTATGGTTTTTCATGGCCTTCCGAATAAAGTAAGTAAGAGTGACCTTCTTTTGTGGGTTTAATATACAAACAAACGATTTCAATGTTAACTTTAGCTTTATCTGTTCTTAGTTACATTTGCTTGCTTGATTGCATCAGTATTGAATAATTTTTACAAGATGTTCATGTCCAACTACTCTTATTGTCTCTGTCTGTTTGTGTCTTCTAACAATGCAAGTTATGTAGCATTAATGGCTCAAATATTTGATATCAACAGAATATAATGGATAAGTGGTGTTCCTTTTCAGCTCGATGCACTATTTTTAAGGTGTTCCAGATTAGATTCATTATAAAGGAGGAAAATTTTATTTGATAGAGACCCCTTGGTAATGTGATTATCCTCATGGCAGGTGTGGCGGCGCTGGCGTTCTTGTTTGTTTGCATATGATCATACATTCATACTTAAGGCTTCCCAGGTTTGTTCTTTTTGGCATCCTTGATTAACTTCACTTAAACTTTTACTTCATTTGCTACAAGTTTCCAACTGTCATTCTCTACTACTCACATTTTAGATGTACCATCTTCAGCGCATGATAATTTTGTATACGTCTTCAAACTTTTTATTATTTAGTACACATATCAGAAGGTTTGCTATATATTTACACATACTGTTTGGCATATGTCTATGATCTTCGTTAAATTTGCTCTCTATTGTTCTATGTTGAAGTGATGGTAGCATGATACATGTGAGTTCTTGAGCATCATATTAGAGAGGAGTTTAGCAAAAAAAGCATGATGATCCCTCGGCATTCTACAAGGTAAACTGTGTTACACATACTAGTTTTAGGTTCCCTTCTCTAGAGTTATATACATTGACTAATCTGACTTTCGAATGAAGGATTCAAAAGATTATTATGGGTTCGCTCCTGGTAAATCTGTCTTGCTAAGGTATAGAAAGGGATATTATTCATCATTATTACTTTTTCTTTTAATATGATTCATTTGTGACTATATGTGCTTCTTGCTTTATGCAGATATGCTTTCCCATTTGCGTGCACCAACGTTTCCTTTGCTGATGATAATGAAATAGTTCATAAGCCGAAGATTATTTTCTTTGAAAATCTTTATATTTTATATAATTTTGTGGCTCTTTCTTACTGTTTCTTTTTATCGGGGTTCTTCTACATTAGGTAGCTGAATCTTCCCTAGGAAAAGAGCCCATAATGGTTGAACTCCGATAATTTGAGAAACTCTAACTTCGAGGTATGCATATTGTTCTCTAGCTTTTGTTGTAGTTACAAAGATTGTTCCCTAAAGCTAAATTGTATCTAATATGGTAATACTCTATGGAACTCAATGATGATTGGCTCACTACCATTAACCCGAACTCCAAAGTGGCAGTTTATGGTGCTTATGCTGTATCAACCCTTAAAGATGCTGGGAGACAGACTCCAATTCGAGAGACTTTGTATTTTCTGTTTCAAGATCATAAAAATTGCTTCGCTTCTAGATGAGCACATTGTGCTTTTTAATTTTTTGTATTCTCTCTGTTCAATACTTGTGTATCATACATAAGGTCTCTTATGCTATATAATCTATTCATCCTAGATATTTTAACTGGAGGTTGAGATTGCAAAAAGACTCTGCGATGATTGTGTAAATCTCTGGGAAGAAGAGAGAGGGCGTAGATATGATCGGTTTGATCTTCCAGTAGCCGCCATTGATGTGCAGGTAAGAAGCCATCGATGAGAAAGATAAGAGAAGCGTTTAAATTTTTCTTTTGATTTTTATTTAAATTGGGTTTAATTAAAGTTTTGGTGGTTCAGTTGAAAATTTAGCGATTCCGTTTGATTCTCATATCTTAATATGAGAGTTAAGATACTAAGTTTGTTAGACACAGACAGGGCAAGAAGCTTTTGGTTGTCGATAGCATGAAGTCAGGGTATGTTAACATGATGAGATGGGTCTTTCTATTCATCTTTAAACAATTTATCTTCTGATACGTTTTGACAAATGGTTTTACTCTGCTGGAATTGAGCGTTTCCACCACAGATGAAGATATTGCCTATTCAGCCGAGGATATGGTGCTTCTAGTCTCAGGTACTTTCTTCGAGTCGATCTATTCTCTCTTTGTCTAATTGATGGGTTTTGTTTTGGTGTAGTTTTTTTTCTTTGTATTTTCAGTGTCTTTTAGCGTGAAAGGGATTTGAAGCGCTGAGAGGGATCTGATGATGGACATGCTTGGAGCACTTGATCCCGGGAATCCCCAGAGGTATGCATTAATATATGAAACTGCTGGTTTTCTTTCAAGTAATGGAAGCTGCTTCTTATGGAGATGTGTTGTAGCAGAGTTTTTTAAAAGAAGAACAATGTTGAGCAATGTTGAGCAATGTTGTACTTATCAAAAACATATAATGACTCTTGTGAACACTACAAGCCTACAACGTAGGTTTCTGTTCCTTCATCCGATGCTGTTTCCGCACATTTAATGTGGGTTTTGCTAAAGGTTAAAGTACTTTACTTTTTTTTTTAAATTCTCCAGAGACTAGGAACTTCTATGTTAATGATAGACATTAAATGATATTTTGCAGCGTGTTCTTCAGCTTCACAATGATATCGCAAAGGTCGGCTCTGTTCCTTGCTATGATTATGACTACTGCAATGTTGATTCTCTTGAGAATATAACGCATTCGGTATGTCCCTTTCTAGGTCTTTTGGCTACTTGCAGCATGAATTAGTATAACTTCAGCAGCTGCATTTGTGACCCACTATTTTAGTATAAGTATTAGAAAATCCCTTCTGAATCTAAAGCATCTTTGTGGTTTTGACATTTTCTTTTATTTGCATAATAGCAGCTCTGTACTTAAAGTCAAAGCCAAAGGTTATTTTCTTTAACCATCTTTATATTCTGTATAATTTTGTGGCTCTTTCTTACTGTTACTTTTTCTATACGAGGTTCTACACTGGGTAGCTGAATCTTCCCTAGGAAAAGAGTCCATAAAGGTTGAACTCCGATCATTTGAGGAACTCTTTAACTTCCAGGTATGTATATTGTTCTCTAGTTTTAGTTGTAGACTTGTAGTTACATAGATTGTTCCGTAAAGCTAAATTGCTACTGAACTCAATGATGATTGACTCATTTCCATTAACCTGAACTCCAAAGTGGTAGTTATGATGTATCAACCCTTAAAGATGTTGGGGTAGAGACTCCAATTCAAGAGACTAGATGACACATTGTGTGTTTTGATATTTTTATCCTCCCTGTTTTAATGCTTGTATCATAAGGTCTCATATTCTATATAATCTATGCATCTGAGATATTTATTTGATTCTATATAATGTATGCGGAGTCTCTTATTCTATATAATGTATGCATCTTAGAGTCTTTTATTTTATTCTATATAATGTATGCATTTTAGATATTTATTTTATTCTATATAATGTATGCGGAGTCTCCTATTCTATATAATGTATGCATCTTAGAATCTCTTGTAGATATCTATTCTGACATAGGTGCGACTTCTACATATATGAATTGTAGTTTCCTCGAATCTTGAAAGTAGTTATTTTTTGTTATGCTCTAAACCTTTCGTGATTGTTTTAAACATGTGAATGATATCCTAGAATTTTCAGTTTTGTATCAGACATTGAGAAAATGTAGATTTTACTTAGGCTATTGGACCATTACATAGTGTGCTTTTAAAATACATATTATCTCTGTTGTTTGTTTGAAATGGACAATATTTTCTCTATTTTTTTGGCTTTGTGTTAGAGTATAAAATCTGTCCGGTCATGAACACAATTCTTTGGTTGGTAGTGCCATCGTTTTTTTTGTCATTTTTCTTTGGATGTTACCATCCTGACTTTTGCATCTTGTGTCTTAGAATGTTAGTGTGATAAACTGACTAAGGGTATATTTATTCTTGTATGTCTATCTTAAATTATACCCAATTAAGGGTATATCGATGTCTATGATTGGTTGTGAGTATGGAGGATGTAAAGGACTTTAAATTTAATATTTTGTTTAGTGCTTGGTATTTTAAATGATTGAACCAAATTAAATTAGATATTCAAACAAACTTGGAGATGTTTACAAATTACATACTAGGAGTGAGCGAATATTTTTTTTTGGAAGATACCAGGTTGAACTAGAAGACGGGACCGAAAACATAATAAATGAGTTATATACTACAATTATATACCAGGTTCTGTTTGGCACCACCATTAAGTAAGTCTTCGTGTGTTGCTAAATTAATTCATCGAATGATCAGGTTCGATGAATTAAAAAAGAATACATGATCGTTGTGTGCGTCGTTGATCACGTTTAATACATCAACGATGATGGTTAGATTCGTATTGAACCAAAAGACATCAAAGTTAGTGGGTGCAAAGTTAAATGCGTTCGTAGCTTAACAATTAAACCTTCTTTTTTGGGTTACTCCTAGTTTATAATCTCAACATTAGAGTTTTATTATGTGAAAATCTCCTCTATGTTTTATTAAACGCTCGACATTGAACTATGAGTGTCTCAAAGAATCACTCTAATTTTCAAAATTTATACAATTACACAGACAATTGGAAGAAACAAATACATGTTGGGCTTCACCCACCACTGAAGCTTCGAAATATATATTTGGGCCGTAGAGAAAATCATTTAGTGACTCTTTTTCCTTAAGGCCTATAAAGATAAAACTCTCTCTAAGGCTTCTACATGCATAGGCAGAATATATTTATTATTCCATGGTAATTGCAGACCACAAAAGAGAGTATGACAACTAAACATCTATGTTATGTTTTCAGTGTGATACTTCACTAAGAACCTTCGGACACGGCAATGGTACGAAACGAAAACCCATTATTACTTGAACAATGCGCAAAGCTATATGACTATATATGGGTTTATAGATATACCGTACGTATAAATCTGTTATTGTATAATGTAAGATCAGAGAAACAATAATAATTTCACGTGTGACAAGACATATCGACCAGTGGACTGAGGTGGGGTCGTAAATTTTGCAAATTCACAAAAAACTGAGTAAAGGATTTTGCAGGCGCGGGGTATATTTGTCTCTGCACCAAACCCATGCATACTCCTGCAAAATCACGACTCAAATAGTTTTTTTCTCTTTCCTTCGTTACATCAAAATGTAAATAATTTTGTCTTACTTCACCTTTTTTTTTACTGTTAAATGTTTTAAAAAAAATTATCGTCCTTTTTCTTCAACTTTTTTCTAGAAGAATAAAAAAACAATGATATGATCGGTAATAAAATATATATATATAT
>NW_010921701.1:252011-254794 GCF_000633955.1 Camelina sativa | reverse complement strand
AAAGTCACTAAGCTTGACTTTGGTTTCCTCTTTTAGACTTGATCTAGATACCAAGGAGGTGATGAAATCCTCTCTGGAACCTCTTGGTCACTGTGAAGTTGATCCTTGATCACCTCACCCTTAGCACACAAACCATACTTCTTCTTGATTTTGAGCCTAGGTCTTGCTTTCCTCAAAGACCTCTTTTTCAGCTTAACTTGGAGATCCTCAACCATACTAGACAGCTCTTGAACTGACCTCTTAAGCTTCTCCACAGAAGCCTCTTGAAGTGGGAGCTCAGCCTTAGGATCTCCTTCATCCTTGAAAACCTCATGATCAACTCTCTCCTTGATAGTGAAGGGTTGATCATCAATGGTAGGAAGGTTGGTTGGGTTATAGATTTTGAACTTCATGACTGTATCCTCAGCAATGTTCAAGGTCACAAGACCTTCCTTGACATTAATAACTGCTCCAACAGTGGCTAAGAATGGCCTCCCTAATAAGATTGGATCTTCAGGCTCCTTGTCCATCTCTATGACCACAAAATCAGTGTGAACCCTTGCCTTCCCTATCTTGAGTGGGACATTCTCCAACCTTCCAACTACCTCTCTATTTGTCCCATCAGCTAGGCACACATGGAGGTTAGTGGATTTGAAATCAGTTCTCCCAAGCTTTTGAGCTATGGAGTATGGCATCACACTTGTTGAAGCTCCCAAATCACAAAGGCATTGATTGTAGTGAAGGTAACTGATGGTGCAAGGCAGATAGAATGGCCCTGGATCCTTAAGCTTAAGTGGGATGATCACTCCTCCAAGGTTCTCAAGATCTTTCTCATCTTGAGCTTGAGCCTTCTTCCTTGACAAATCAAGCAAAAAATTTCTATAGAGAGGATATGGTTCATACTGTTCCAAGGCAGGTCCTCTCTCCTCTTCTTGGTAAGCTATGATGATCTCTTGAATGGCTGACACTTGTTCCTTTTTCTCAACCAAAGCTTCTTCCTTCAAAACCCTTTCTTCCTCTTGTTGCTTAGCCAACATCTCCTTTTTCTCAATGATTTCCCTAAGCTCCTTAATTTTCTGTGCTTTGAAACGCCCAGGGAATGGTAATGGAGGCTTGTAGGCAGGAGGAATGTACTTAGCAGGCTTGACAGCTTCGGAGTCTCCAGCTCGATCGACCACTCGAGCATGCACTCGGTCGAGTGGCTGCTCGAGTTCCTGGTCGAGTTCGTATGCGAGCTCCTGTTGCTTTGCACAAACGTCACTTGGGGCTTCAGTAACTAATGAATTCCCCCAAACTTGGACTTCACTGTCCTCAGTGACTTCTTCCTCTTGAAATTGAATGGCTTTGGCTGTGAACTCCCTTGGATTTTGGACAGCTTTTCCAGGGAGTTGGTTGGGTTTTGGAGCTGAAGTAGAGGCTATGTTACTCTCCATATACTTCACTCTTGAATTGAGACCCTCAAACTTCATATTCAGATCATTGTACTGTGATGTTAACCTTTGGTTCAACTCAGCAAACTGCTTGGCTTCCTCAATCTTTCCTTGTGTTTGCCCAATCAACAATTGTTGCATCATGGCTCTTAAGTCTTGTTCCTGACCTTGGTTAGTCTGAAACCCTGGTGGGGGACACAACTGAGGCTGGAACACTTGATGTTGTTGTTTGGGGATGTAGTTTTGTTGCTGTTGAGGCTGTTGAGGTGGATAGACTTGGTCTTGAGGATTGGCCACATTGGTACTCCTATAAGAGAGATTGTTGTTCTTGAAACCTCCTTGGTTGTAGCCTTTGAATCCTCCCTGGTTTTGCATGTAGCACAACTCAGCAAACTCAGTCTCCCCCTCTTGAACTGGAACCTCTTCTTCACCAATGAAGTGAATAGACTTTTGTTGGCTAAGAAGGATCTTGTCAAGCTTCTCATTGACCATCTTCAAGTCCTTCTTGTACTTGTCCTCTTGATCAGTTGAGGAACTCCTTATGGTTCTGTCATAGTCCTCATTATAGTTGCCATCTGACTGAGCAAGATTCTCAACTAATTCCCAGCCTTCTTCCACATTCTTGTTGAGGAAGTTGCCATTAGAAGCTGTGTCAAGAAGCATCCTTATCTTGGGAAGCACTTCTCTATACAATGTACTCAAGAGTGACTCATTGCTGAAGCCATGATGAGGACATTGAGTCTGAAATCCTTTGAACCTCTCCCATGCTTCACAAAAGCTTTCATTGTTTCTTTGAGCAAACCCAGAAATCTCATTCCTCAATCTAGCAGTCCTTGCATTGGAGAAGAATTTGGCTAAGAAAGCCTTCTTGCAAGCATCCCATGTGGTTATTGCTCCAGTAGGAAGAGTCTTCTCCCAAAGGTGTGCCTTATCTCCAAGTGAGAATGGGAAGAGCCTCAACTTGAATCCATCTTCACTCACTCCATTGATCTTTGTAAGACCACAGATTCTGTCAAACTCATCAAGGTGATCTAGTGGATCCTCCATTGGCAACCCATGGAACTTGTTAGCTTGAATCATGGAGATCAATCCACTCTTGATCTCAAAGTTGTTGTTTGGCACTGTTGGAGGCACAATACCAGCCCTTTGGTTGTGGGTGTTGGGTGCATCTCCAGCACCAATGTGCCTAGGTCTCTGCACATGGTTAGCTTGTTTCTCCATGATCACTGAATCCTCTTGCTGAACTTGAACTACCCTTCTTCTCTGATTTCCCAAACCCTTTGGCTTCCTATGTATGTTGTCAATAGGCCTTTGAAGATTATCTTTCCCCTTAGACCTTGTGTGCATCAACAAACGCGAGTACAGACTCGAACA
>NW_010921701.1:244582-251307 GCF_000633955.1 Camelina sativa | reverse complement strand
AAACTACTCACAACAATACATGATGAACAAAGTCAAAAACCCAGAAAATATTGAAACTTGCATTATCAGAAAGATGAAACAAAGATCTTCAATATTAATGAAAGGATCAAACTCAAATTCTCAATATTAAGAAAGTTATGAAACCAACAATATTGAGGAATTTAGTCTTTTTCAAGTACAAAATCTAAGAAAAATAAAAGTGCAAAAGGAATAATTCCCAAAAGGGTAAAAACTAGGTTTAGAGAGTATCTAAAAAGCTGGACTCCCTTGGTGGCTGCAGGTACAAGGCTTTATATAGGAGGGGAGTTGTAGTGACCCTCGCCAAGAGGTAAATTTCAAAATGAAATCTCAAGGCCAAAAGCTCAAGAAAGGAGGCTAGCGAGGAGAAAAGAAGGTTTGCTGAAGAAAAGTTCGAGAAAATTTGGACGAATCGAAAAGTGACCGAGATGTCCGAGACGTACCGTCCGAGTCGTCCGAGACGTACCAAGGACCGAGAGTTGTCCGACGCGTATCGCAAAGTACCGAGAATTACCGAGAAAGTCCGATGGACCGAGAATTCTCGAGGATGTCCGAGGATTTACCGATAGCAACCGAGACTGGTCGAGGAGGATCGAGAGACGTCGACGAGTGACCGGCGACCGGTCGACCTGACAAAATTCCCGATTTTGTGGAAATTGTTTTTGCAAAAATCCACCAATGGGATTTCATGCAACTTAGGAGTGGAATCCTTGGAGGAATATTCCTAGGATTTTCGATCCCAAAATCCTAAGTGGGAGACAAGATTATTCCTCTTTATAGAAACCGGCCAATCGCGTTTCATGCAAGTGTGAATGGGGAAAATATGAAAGATTCCATGTGACAAGTGTTGGTTACACTTAACAAGTGTCCAACCTTAAAATTGTGTGGCTAGGAGAGATGGCACACAACACACATGCATTGGGCCAAGTTTCTACTCTCTTCCTCTATATAAAGGTCGCTCCACTTCCTCATTTTCGCTAAAATTTCTTAAGTAAAGGAAGAAAGGAGTGAAAGAGAAAGAGAGGAGAGAAAGAGAGAAAGAAGAGAGAAAAGGAAGAAGTGCTGCCGCAAGGGAGAAGAAGTGAAGAAGAGGAGAAGCAAGACAAGACTATCGCACGACCGCAGTTAAGCGTTGAATCGAGAAGGAACTCGATTTCAACAAGGAAGAGGATTCAAGCGTTGCCGTGAAGAAAATCCGACCACTCATCCCAGAGATCGCCGGTTTTCTGTGAGTTCAGGCACATATTTGCATCGGCTTAGATGGAGTGTTAAAAACATCCATCTAGTGCGCGGTTTTGCATAAATCATTTAGATGCATTTACTTGAAATTCTTTTATGTTTTTCTTGTTAAGTTGCATGTGAGGTGAGGTTACACCGGTTACTAGATCGAAAGGATCTAGTGACAAGGGTGGTAACTAATTAAGATACTTGAAAACATATGAGAAGAAAATCATATAAACTCAAGTATAAGCTTTGGTGAGGTCTTAAGACGCTTTAGTCCGCGAGAAATTCCGGCTGAGCGTAGTAAGACTTGGTATGGCTGTCCTTCCCATCCGTGCCACATGCAGCCGCGACATGTAACCCATGTTCGTGTGTTGTAGGGTTGGTTACGAAGAGCTCGGAGGTTACTGGGCTCGCTACCCTGGCCGAGGCTGTCTACATGACGGTGTAGCTTTGGGTGAAGCCCGATTGCATGCCTTTGTGGCTGTAATACGGTTGTTCAGGAGGGGTTAGGGAGAGGAAGCATACCGGGCCCATGAATTAGAACTTGTTAAAACTCTAGTTTTATTTCAAGTTCAAGTTGTTGCATGTTTGTGTTTATGCTTGCATGATGTTATATGTCATTGCGTGTAGTGGTGATTGATTGCAGAATAATTTTGCTTAGCTTATTAGCTTCCGCATGTTATCTCTGATTGATTATTGTGTTGTATGCTTGCTTGGCAATCGTGTAATTGCTTGCATGTTAGATCTTATGCTCGCTTGTTATTTATACTCGCTTGCATGTTGATTGTTAGCATGTTGTTGTTGATGGGGTATGGGATTTGGGGTTTAATACTCTGCAGGAACCCTGAGCTCACTAAGTAATCTTAGATTACTTATGATAATATTTTGTGCTGCAGGTGACCCTAGAGGGAACTAGAGGGCGTGGTGAACGATAGGAACCCGGAGTAGTTTTATTTTGTGTCTATTGTAAAATACAAGTATGTTTTTATTTCAAACCAAACTCGGCACTAAGCCTTGTTCAAAACTCTTGTGTAATAACTCTTTTGGTTAATCAAAATATTCGGGTTTTCTTTATTCGGGCGAGTCGTACTGATATAGACTTTGTCCGAGTCGGCTCAACGCACGGCGTATCTGTAGGGTTGCAAAGCCTGAAGGATGTGCCGTGTGGTCGGGAACCTCACCAATGGACTGGCCGAAGGACTTGATTTGTTCTCGCACCCGGCCGGATCGTTAGTGAACGTTTCCCAAGTAGCGTCTCGGTGCCGTCCGATGGCCTTGGTGGTCATAGTACGGTTCGGGGGCGTTACAACGGTGGTATCAGAGCATGGTTATGATGCTGTATAGGACTCGCCTTTTCAAATGATTTATTGAGTCAAATGGTCGCAGTAGACACTTAGGGTAATCCGGTTCGTTCATCACTTAGGGTTAGATGGGATTAAGTAAACCCTTTTGTTGATCGTGGATGCAGATGTCTCGTCAAGGATCCGAAAGGACAAGGTCGACGCATCATTCGCCGGACACAGGGAGGGGTTCAAGTCAACAGTTTGGTCCGGAGGAATGGGGTTCGCATTTTGGAGATGCGCAAGGAGAGGAATCGTTTCCAGGCATATTCGGACCGAATATGTATATGCCTGAGTGGGATGTACCTGGCGCGACGCCAAGATACACACCAGCGAGTTCGACTCGTTTTAGTACACCGGAGGGAATGTACCCGCCTGGATTTTCACCATTTAGACCGTTCGCTACTTATCCAACTCAGAACATGCCAAGGGGGGACCGAACGCATGGAGAAGGACCGAGTGAGCCGAATGCACCAGAGACCCAGCAGACACTTAAGATGATTCAAGACCTCTTGAGTCACATGATCCAGCAACAGCAACAGAACCAAGCAATTCGAGCAACGGAAGATCCATCCGACTAATTTCTAAAGCTAGTAATGTTGTTGAGGAACTTAGGATTCCGCAAGTTCAAGGGAGATCCGAACATTGTGTTAGCAGATGCATGGATAAAAGAATTGGAGAATAATTTTGAAATGACAAACTGCCCAGAGGAGTATAGGAGAAGAGTTGCAGTCAATTTCTTAGAACAAGATGCTCGTGCATGGTGGGATACTGTGGTACCTCGTTATCGTTTTCAAACTATAACGTGGGAAATGTTTAAGAGGGAGTTTGAGCTGAAATATTTTCCACCAGAGTCACGCGATCGACTAGAGAATCAGTTCCTGCAACTGGAACAAGGTGAGATGACCGTACGAGCTTACGGAAGAGTCTTTACCAGACTTCGGAGGTATTTGTACCAAGGAAATGATGATGAGTTAGCCATGGCCCGGAGATTCTTTCATGGACTCAGGCCAGACATAAAGGGGAGGTTGCACGCTGTGACATACCGCAGTGTCGCAGAAGTAGAGGAGAGGGCAGTGAGTGTTGAGGAAGCCATTGAGACCGAGAATGAGATTTCGGCCAAGGAGAAAAAGAAGGAACCGGTCCAGCAGACTAAGATTGTGAACACCCGAAAGGTGAATCAAGTGGCAGGACGAAATTAGGGCGCAGGCCGCGGGAAGGTTAGGATGAATGTTAATCAAGGAGGTCGTAATGTGAGTAACATGGATCCGCGAGGATGCTATGTGTGTGGACAAGTAGGGCATTTTGCTCGAGCTTGCCCAACTGTTGAGGAAACGAAGAGTACTAATCTGTCGACCGTCACATGTTTCTACTGTGGCGAGTTAGGACACTATGCGAACACATGTCCATCAAGGCCGGCCAAGCCGAACGCCCAAACTGTGAACCGTGCCCAGACAATGCAGCAAGTGAAGGAACCCCCAGCGAAGAAGCAAGCAACCCCAGCAAATGTTTTTGCTTTAGGAGTAGAGCCACCCAAAACCCCAAAGGCCGCGAAGGGCCCTATAACAGGTTTGATTGGGTTCTAACTCTCTTGTGATTGTTGTGTGATTGTGTGTTTAGTTTATTGCATTGCATTTTTATATTTGCCTTGCATTTAGGAACATTACTTGTTGGTGGTAACCCCACACATGTACTGTTCGATTCGGGAGCGTCCAATAGTTTTGTGACTCCCGACGTGGTTGACAAGTTTGGAGACTTGTGTGAGGAGGAAGAAGTGAACATCAACGTCTACACCGCTGGTAATCAACCGCCTTTGAAGACGAGAAGATGGCTCAGGGAAGTGTCGATAGT
Organism: Camelina sativa; assembly: GCF_000633955.1. Taxonomy (NCBI): domain Eukaryota; kingdom Viridiplantae; phylum Streptophyta; class Magnoliopsida; order Brassicales; family Brassicaceae; genus Camelina; species Camelina sativa. The sequence goes on along the minus strand of NW_010921701.1, from coordinate 246,874 downwards.
CTTGCAAGATACAAACCTCCCGGTGAATCCTCTAGTGATGCCGTTGGAGAGGTTCGATGCTATTTTGGGAATGGATTGGTTGTCAGAGCACCAAGCCCATATAGACTGCAGCAGGAGCAGAGTTATATTTGAAAATGGAGGAAGGACACCTCTAATTTTCAATGGAATTAGCCCGAGTAAGACGGCGTACTTTGCATCAGCAGTGAGGATCGGAAGATCGTTTGATGAGGAAAGTGTGTATCTAGTCACTCTTACCGCCATGGGAGGAGATGACAAAGAAGGTTTGGGAGTTGAGGACATTGCCATAGTTAAGAACTATGAGGACGTATTCAAGCCGTTGGAAGGATTGCCTCCACCAAGAAGCCATCCTTTCACTATAAATCTTGAGCCTGGAGCTGTCCCAATTGCTAAGGCACCGTATCGCATGGCACCGGCCGAGTTGGCTGAACTCAAGACTCAGTTAAAGGACTTGTTGGAGAAAGGTTTTATACGACCAAGTTCATCGCCATGGGGAGCCCCAGTGCTTTTTGTCAAGAAGAAGGACGGAAGCATGCGTTTGTGTATTGATTACAGGGGAATCAATAACATAACCATTAAAGACAAGTATCCTTTGCCAAGGATCGACGAGCTGTTAGATCAACTCAGGGGAGCGAGTTGGTTTTCGAAGATTGATTTAGCCTCTGGCTATCATCAAATCTCAATTGCGGAACAAGATGTGATGAAGACTGCCTTTCAGACAAGATATGGCCAGTACGAGTTCGTAGTAATGCCGTTTGGACTTACCAATGCACCGGCGGCATTCATGCGATTGATGAATGAGGTTTTCCATGATTATCTGGATCAATTCGTGATAATATTCATCGATGAAATCCTTATATACTCGCGGAGTGCGGAGGAGCACGCGGAACATTTGAAGAAAGTGTTGGAGAGACTAAGGGAGATGAAGCTGTTCGCCAAGTTCAGCAAGTGTAAGTTCTGGCAAAGGGAGATTGGATTTTTAGGGCACCGAGTTTCGGAACAAGGAGTGTCCGCTGACCCGGAAAAGATTGCCGCAATCCAGGATTGGCCAAAGCCAACCTCAGTAACAGAGGTCAAGAGTTTCTTAGGCCTTGCGGGCTATTATCGGAAGTTCGTAAAGGGGTTTTCGTCCATTGCGAAACCTCTGACACGACTCACGGGTAAAGGAGTACCATTTGTATGGAGCGAAGAAGTGGATGAAGCTTTTAGGAAGCTGAAGGGAGCACTAACATCAGCACCAGTGTTAGCCCTACCCGAGCCAAATCAGCCATACTCTGTGTATACCGATGCATCAAGGGTTGGCGTGGGATGTGTTTTGATGCAAGGAGAGAGAGTAATTGCCTATGCCTCCCGACAATTAAGGAAGCATGAGGAAAACTACCCCACCCATGATCTAGAGATGGCAGTCGTAGTGTTTGCGTTAAGGATATGGAGATCCTACTTGTATGGAGAAGCGGTTCAGGTATTTACGGATCATCAAAGCCTTAAATATTTGTTCACGCAACCAGATCTTAATTTGCGCCAGAGAAGGTGGATGGAATTCATAGCCGATTATGATTTGAAGATCCAGTACCACCCAGGCAAAGCGAATGTTGTGGCAGATGCTTTAAGCCGAAGAAAAGCACAAGTGGATGCCGAGAAAGAGATGGAGTCTTTAGCCGAAGAACTAAAGAAAGTGAGACTTCTAGCCTTAGAAGGGGAATCTAGTGAGCCGTTGGGTTTACAAGCTGTAACTCAAGCGAGCCTACTACGTCGAATTCGTGATGAGCAGCCCAAGGATGAGAATCTGAAGAAGATTATTGAAGAGTTGAAAGGTTTAGAAGGACCAAATGCTAGTGGTTATCATTTGGCAGATGATGACACCGTACTCCTTAATGGGAGAATCACTGTACCAGACCGGAGTGGAGTAAGAGAGGAAATACTGAGAGCAGCCCACAGCTCAGCGTTAAGTATACACCCTGGAAGTACCAAGATGTATAAAAACATGCGCAGATATTATCATTGGCCTGGATTGAAGAGGGCAGTAGCACGATGGGTAAGCCAATGTGACTCATGTCAAAGAATCAAGGTAGAGCATCAAGTGCCAGTAGGTTTGCTACGCAACTTGCCCATACCGACGTGGAAATGGGACTCTATCTCGATGGATTTTATTACTGGTCTACCAATAAGGAAGGGAAGAATCAATGATGCAGTATGGGTAGTGGTTGATCGTTTAACCAAAGTGGCCCGTTTAGTTCCAGTGAGAAGCACGGATCAAGCGCCAGTCTTGGCAGA
>NW_010921701.1:242137-243333 GCF_000633955.1 Camelina sativa | reverse complement strand
TCTATCTCGATGGATTTTATTACTGGTCTACCAATAAGGAAGGGAAGAATCAATGATGCAGTATGGGTAGTGGTTGATCGTTTAACCAAAGTGGCCCGTTTAGTTCCAGTGAGAAGCATGGATCAAGCGCCAGTCTTGGCAGAAAAGTATATAGACGAGATTTTGAAGCTGCATGGAGTGCCAGCAAATATTGTTTCCGATCGTGACCCCAAGTTCGCAGCAATATTCTGGCAAGATCTACATAGGGCGTTGGGAACAGATGTTCACATGAGCACCTCATTCCACCCAGAGACAGATGGACAGACGGAAAGGACTATCCGAACCATAGAGGACATGATCCGACTATGTGCTTTGGAATGGTCGTCAGACTGGGAGAAGAATTTACCATTAGTCGAGTTTGCGTATAACAATAGTTATCACTCGAGCATTGGGATGTCGCCCTTTGAAGCAATGTATGGAAGGCCGTGTCGAACGCCTTTGTGTTGGACTGAAATTGGGGAAAGAACAAGTTTCAATCACAAGCTGATTGATGAGACGACGGAGAAGATCAAGTTCATACGGGAGAGTATGAAAAAGGCACAAGATCGCCAGAAAAAGTACGCAGATCGCAAAAGGCGGGAAGTGGAGTTTAAAGTCGGAGATATGGTGTACCTGAAGGTCGCCCCGCAAAAAGGAAAGGATCGATTTGGTAAAGTGGGAAAGCTCGCGGTAAGGTTCATTGGACCATATCCGATTGAGCAGAGAGTTGGAGAAGTAGCCTACCGACTGGCTATGCCAGAGATGATGCGGCTACATAAAGTCTTCCATGTTTCGCAGCTACGGAAGCATGTCCCAGATCCTAACATGATTGTGCCCGAACCTATTGAGGAGTTGGAGCCAAACCTATCTTACCCCGAAGGACCGTTTGGTATAGGGCAGAGGAGGACCCGAAAGTTGAAGAATCGGAGCATTCCTCAAATCCAAGTATTTTGGGGGAAGCAGAACCGTAAAGTCACCTCATGGGAAGATGAGGATAGGATGCGTGCCAAGTATCCTCAGTTGTTCGCTGAAGAAGATGAGGCAGGACCGTCGGAACCCTATGGAATTCGGGACGAATTCTATTAAGGGGGGGGAGAATGTAGTGACCCTCGCTAAGAGGTAAATTTCAAAATGAAAACTCAAGGCCAAAAGCTCAAGAAAGGACGCTAGCGAGGAGA
>NW_010921701.1:240947-241552 GCF_000633955.1 Camelina sativa | reverse complement strand
GAGGTTACACCGGTTACTAGATCGAAATGATCTAGCGACAAGGGTGGTAACTAATTAAAATACTTGAAAATATATGAGAAGAAAATCATAAAAACTCAAGTATCAACTTTGGTGAGGTCTTAAGACGCTTTAGTCCGCGAGAAATTCCGGCTAAGCGTAGTAAGACTTGGTATTGCGGTCCTTCCCATCCGTGCCACATGCAGCCGCGACATGTAACCCATGTTCGTGTGTTGTAGGGTTGGTTACGAAGAGCTCGGAGGTTACTGGGCTCGCTACCCTGGCCGAGGCTGTCTACACGACGGTGTAGCTTTGGGTGAAGCCCGATTGCATGCCTTCGTGGCTGTAATACGGTCGTTTAGGAGGGGTTAGGGAGAGGAAGCATACCGGGCCCATGAATTAGAACTTGTTAAAACTCTAGTTTTATTCCAAGTTCAAGTTGTTGCATATTTGTGTTTATGCTTGCATGATGTTAAATGTCATTGCATGTAGTGGTGATTGATTGTAGAATAATATTGCTTAGCTTATCAGCTTCCGCATGTTATCTCTGATTGATTATTGTGTTGTGTGCTTGCTTGACAATCGTTTAATTGCTTGCATGTTAGATC
>NW_010921701.1:230870-239752 GCF_000633955.1 Camelina sativa | reverse complement strand
TGCAGGTACAAGGCTTTATATAGGAGAGGAGGTGGAAGCCCTAAAAATACAAAAAGTCAAAGTAGTCAACGGCTCGGTCAACTCGACCTGTGCTCGGTCAAGTGGCTTGGTCGAGCTGGCTTCTCTCGTGCAATCTCCACTCGGTCGAGTCCTCCTCAGCACACGGTCGAGTGTCTGGTCGAGTGTGCGGTCGAGTTGGACTCTGGACCTTGGTTCTTCAGCCTTAACTCCCTTGTTTCCTCCTCATGATTGCTTCACATCTCTTCTCCATTGCTTCCATGCTCCTTAAGCTCCAAAATCACCTGTTTATGCATGAAAAGATGCAAATGCAATGCAACAAAACTCTAATGCATGATTGATCCTAAAGCTATGCAATAATGGTTAAAATGGATAGCAAAAGATGCAGAAGGTGTGAATAAACTAAGGGAAAACATGGTAAAATATATGAACATGCTAGTTATCAAAAACACAAATATAAAGTTACAATATATTTTACGTTTTCATTTTAGTAGATTCAAAAAACAAGAAAATAGTTGAGCACTTGATTTACTTAGAAGATATCAAAATGTTAACAGTGTGGGATCATGCTCAAAAAATGATGTTGGCAAAAAACAGACGTAAATCAAGTGCTCAACTATTTTCATGCTCGATAAATGATGTTGGAAAATAGTCAGAAATATGCCTTTACTTCTCCTTCAATTCTTCTTCATCTTTCTTTTCTTTATGTCTATGCGACTGAAATCCCATGATTTTTGGGTCGCCAGATGAAATAGGGATGCCATCTATGCCTTTGTTTCAAAGAACCGACTGTCGCTGGTTTTAAACCATGACAAAAATCTATGGAGAAGACGATCATATAAAATATTTTGTTACCTAAAAAATCTGAATTTTAATTGGGAATTTTCCAAAATTATAGTTACACCCTCTAATATGTTAATAATTACAATATGATGTGTTAATAAAAGAGTCGCTGGTTTGAGTCGTGCGACCAACAAAAGAACAGGACCATTATCATCAAAAGAACAATAAGTTATATAGGCTTTGACCAGATACTCAATATCTAGTACTCATTGGTCATTTTAGACTCAAGTGTATGTTCTTATAATATGGTATGCCAAAAATTACAAAAACTGATTAGAAAAACATAAACAAATTTCAATTTTAAATTCGAAACTGAAATAGGAACTTAAAGAGGTTTTGAACATTCAATTAACTGCAGACTGAATCATGTAAGAATGGTATTTGTATATTAGTATTTCAACCATAGAGTACTAGGGATAAAATTTGATTAGAGTCATTTCCCACAAGTGGATTAGGTTGACAATGAAAATATAGTCCACATAACCATTAACCTCACTCACATTTAATTTGTTTCTCTTTTTGCCATGATTTTAATCTATATATCTATGTTTTTTTTTTTTTAATTGAGTTTTCAAATTTTGTTGAGAATTTGTTAGAAATGCCCTTTTTGAGATACCCCTTTCAAAAGTGCTTTTTTTTTTTAACATTTTCATTTTTGTTATCTTTTATACAATTACAATATGTTACATTAATTTTTAGAATTTTTTTTTAGGTTTGAGTTATCTATTTTACATTTGGGGTATATTTTTTAGGGGATAGGGTTAGTATTTGGGTTTAAACCTTTAATGGTTTAGAATTTAGTCATTTTATATATTAAAAATGGTATTTTTGAAAATGGACACCATGAAATGGTAGTTTTGAAAAGTGACATAGAAATAGGGGTATTTTTGAAAATCCCCCAATTTTGTTTCTATTCTCTTTAATAAACATTGTTTTACATCTATTTTAAAGAAGTATTTTCTCTAGTTTACGAAAAAATATTTTTTGTAATTATTAGTCATCGACCTAAAATATATTCATTTTTTACAAACTTATCAATAAGGTTTCAACCTTTTTATTTATGTTAAAAAAATGTTACACATTTTATATATACAGCTCTAGTGAATCTCAGATTCTTTTTTAAAATTTTTTTTGATAATGAAATGTTGTAATAGAAATTAGAAACATACTAGTGGCATTTCTTTGTCAATTAGATAAGAAATTTATTAGTGTGACTTAGAGTTTTTATACATTAAAAATAAAATATATTTATATGTCAAACTACTAAAAAATAGTTTAATATATTTAAAACTCTATATATTTCAGTTAGTATATAACCTCATATTAAAAAAATTGGCCTAAAAGTTTGCATGATTTAAAACAAAATTACAATGTTCTCCATTTAAACAAGATATCTTTACTTGTATTAAATTTGTCATTACAATTTAAAAAACAATAATTGAAAAGAGAAATTTAAACGCTCATAGTGTATTTATTTACCGAGAAAAGAAACTCTTTCTCATTAATTATTTTAGTTTTGTAATATGTTATGATAGTTACGTTGGGTTTTCAATTACATATAAATAGTGTATGTAGCATTGTGTCTATGATATCAAATACAAAACACACTTCATTACATTCTTTTCATATAAGAAATAATAGTTGGTAAATTTCACGTATAAGCACATATGGCTAAATTTACCTCTCAGATTGCTATGTTATTCATTGTTGTAGCCTTGGTTTGCGCCTTTGTTCCTGTATTTTCGGTCGATGAATCTGAAGCAAAATCGTTATGGGATACTTGTCTTGTTAAAATCTCTCCTCACTGTGCCTTGGATATAATCGCCGTTGTTTTTGGAAATGCAACCATCAATGATTCTTGCTGCCACGATCTTGTTCAAGAAGGAAAAGTGTGTCACGATAATCTTATTAAGTATATTGCTGACAGACCAGCCTTAATTGCCCGTGAAACACTATATTTGAAGAAGAGGGACGACTTGTGGAGTCATTGCGTTGCAATCTCGAAAACTGCTTAAATTATTTTGATTAAAAACTTGATAGTTTTGGTGTAACATTTAATTTATCGGAAATATCCACTTCAGTACTTTTACAAAAAATAAAGGAAAAGTAAAGCTCTTTGAAGATAAATAACATAATTTGTATTTCTAACAAATATGAGCTAGTTATCCTCAATTCAAGTAGATAAAAGCTTTAAACACAAATACGTGCTAGTTATCAAAAACACAAATATAAAGTTACAATATATTTTACGTTTTCATTTTAGTAGATTCAAAAAACAAGAAAATAGTTGAGCACTTGATTTACTTAGAAGATATCAAAATGGTAACAGTGTGGGATCATGCTCAAAAATGATGTTGGCAAAAAACAGACGGAAATCAAGTGCTCAACTATTTTCATGCTCGATAAATGATGTTGGAAAATAGTAACAGTCACGATCAGAAATATGCCTTTACTTCTCCTTCAATTCTTCTTCATCTTTCTTTTCTTTATGTCTATGCGACTGAAATCCCATGATTTTTGGGTCGCCAGATGAAATAGCGATGCCATCTATGCCTTTGTTTCAAAGAAGCGACTGTCGCTGGTTCTAAACCATGACAAAAATTGAAACAACCCGACCTTTTTTTTTTAATAATATACAATATATAATTAAGCATCCCATACTACTTAATTAAACCAACCAATAGTAACCCATCATCCAATAACATGCACAGCGGAAACATACCAATGATAAAGAACCAATACAATAACATTTCTAATCCTTCTATCCAGCAACCTAACATAACACTAACCAAGGTTCCAATAACATAACCAATAAATCCAATAACACAAAAACAAGACCCTAGATCATCCTTCTCCTCATCGCCATGATTCCACGTCACATACCTGCACACCACAAACAACAATTGAGATGCGTAAGTATTATCATAAATACTTAGTGAGGCCGTCCTCCCATCTACTAGGTTATACACACAAGCATATGAGACTCTCATGTTTAAGCAAACAAACAAGCACACAACAATACATCAAACTAGGAAAACAAGTCTCGGATAAGACTAGTGTCGACCGATGCTACATCGGTGTTGATCGAAGCTTCACGACATGGTGTCGACCGATGCTACACGGTGTCGATCGATGCTTCACGACATGGTGTCAACCGATGCTACACGGTGTCGATCGATGCCTCTTCTGCAGACACAAACTGCGCGAACGCGAACGTCGATCCCCCGTTTCAATTCATCATGAAACCGTCTCAAACTCACCCGGAAACCTATGGTAAACATGAAAACGACGAACCCAAGCAAGCAAACACCACAAGCAACAAGGAAAACACCCAAACAAAAGAGATCTCATGCTTAGATCAACCATGGTCAAGCACTCACCTCTTTTACAAGAAGATTGGGTTGAGAAACGGTGGAAACAACACCTTAGGAACCTTCTCCTTCGTTCCCAGCAACAGCTCTTCCTTCTCCAGCCACAGATCCTTCCAAAAACGTGAAGAACAGACCCAGAAACTCACAGAACCACTCTCCAATGCTTTCTCTCCTTTTCTCTCTTTTCTCACTTAACGGCGACAAACAAAACTCTCTAAACCCTTAATTCGTCGCTCCTTCACTTATAAATGTGATTTAGGGATTTCCAATTGAACCAAATCGAACCAAACAACAATTAAAACAAACCCGACCAAACCGTAACACATGGTGTCGATCGATACACCAAGGGTCTCGATCGACACCCACACCAAAAATACAATATTTTGTTCGGGGATGTTACAAAAATCTATGGAGAAGACAATCATAAAAAAATATTTTGTTACCTAAAAAATCTGAATTTTAATTGGGAATTTTCCAAAATTATAGTTACACCCTCTAATATGTTAATAATTACAATATGATGTGTTAATAAAAGAGTCGCTGGTTTGAGTCGTGNAAAATTTTTGATAATGAAATGTTGTAATAGAAATTAGAAACATACTAGTGGCATTTCTNATAGTATTCATTGGTCATTTAGACTCAAGTGTATGTTCTTATAATATGGTATGTCAAAAATTACGTAAACTGATTAGAAAAACATAAAAATATTTCAATTTTAAATTCGAAACTGAGATAGGAACTTAAAGAGGTTTTGAACATTCAATTAACTGCAGACTGAATCATGTAAGAATGGTATTTGTATATTAGTATTTCAACCATAGAGTACTAGGGATAAAATTTGATTAGAGTCATTTCCCACAAGTGGATTAGGTTGACAATGAAAATATAGTCCACATAACCATTAACCTCACTCACATTTAATTTGTTTCTCTTTTTGCCATGATTTTAATCTATATATCTATGTTTTTTTATTTCTTAATTGAAATTTCAAATTTTGTTGAGAATTTGTTAGAAATGCCCTTTTTGAGATATCCCTTTAAAAAATGCCTTTTTTTGAACATTTTCATTTTTGTTATCTTTTATACAATTACAATATGTTACATTAATTTATAGAATTTTTTTTTAGGTTTGAGTTATCTAGTTTACATTTGGGATATAGTTTTAAGGGGATAGGATTAGTATTTGGGTTTAAACCTTTAATGGTTTAGAATTTAGTCATTTTATATATTAAAAATGGTATTTTTGAAAATGGACACCATTAAATGGTAGTTTTGAAAAGTGACATAGATATAAGGGTATTTTTGAAAATCCCCCAATTTTGTTTCTATTCTCTTTAATAAACATTGTTTTACATCTATTTTAAAGAAGTATTTTCTCTAGTTTACGAAAAAATATTTTTTGTAATTATTAGTCATCGACCTAAAATATATTCATTTTTTACAAACTTATCAATAAGGTTTCAACCTTTTTATTTATGTTAAAAAAATGTTACACATTTTATATATACAGCTCTAGTGAATCTCAGATTCTTTTTTAAATTTTTTTTTGATAATGAAATGTTGTAATAGAAATTAGAAACATACTAGTGGCATTTCTTTGTCAATTAGATAAGAAATTTATTAGTGTGACTTAGGGTTTTTATACATTAAAAATAAAATATATTTATATGTCAAACTACTAAAAAATAGTTTAATATATTTAAAACTCTATATATTTCAGTTAGTATATAACCTCATATTAAAAAAATTGGCCTAAAAGTTTGCATGATTTAAAACAAAATTACAATGTTCTCCATTAAAACAAGATATATTTACTTGTATTAAATTTGTCATTACAATTTAAAAAACAATAATTGAAAAGAGAAATTTAAACGCTCATAGTGTATTTATTTACCGAGAAAAGAAACTCTTTCTCATTAATTATTTTAGTTTTGTAATATGTTATGATAGTTACGTTGGGTTTTCAATTACATATAAATAGTGTATGTAGCTTTGTGTCTATAATATCAAATACAAAACACACTTCATTACATTCTTTTCATATAAGAAATAATATTCGGTAAATTTCACTTATAAGCACATATGGCTAAATTTACCTTTCAGATTGCTATGTTATTCATTGTTGTAGCCTTGGTTTGCGCCTTTGTTCCTGTATTTTCGGTCGATGAATCTGAAGCAAAATTATTATGGGATACTTGTCTTGTTAAAATCTCTCCTCACTGTGCTTTGGATATAATCGCCGTTGTTTTTGGATATGCAACCATCAATGATTCTTGCTGCCACGATCTTGTTCAAGAAGGAAAAGTGTGTCACGATACTCTCATTAAGTATATTGCTGACAGACCAGCCTTAATTGCCCGTGAAACACTATATTTGAAGAAGAGGGACGACTTGTGGAGTCATTGTGTTGCAATCTCGAAAACTGCTTAAATTATTTTGATTAAAAACTTTATAGTTTTGGTGTAACGTTTAATTTATCGGAAATATCCACTTTAATACTTTTACAAAAAATAAAGACAAAGTAAAGCTCTTTGAAGATAAATAACATAATTTGTATTTCTAAAAAATATGTGCTAGTATCCTCAATTCAAGTAGATAAAAGCTTTAAACACAAATACATGCTAGTTATCAAAAACACAAATATAAAGCTACAATATATTTTACGTTTTCATTTTAGTAGATTCAAAAACAAGAAAATAGTTGAGCACTTGATTTTCCTAAAAGATATCAAAATGGTAACAGTGTGGGATCATGCTCGAAAAATAATGTTGGCAAAAAACAGACGGAAATTAAGTGCTTGACTATTTTCATGCTCGAGAAATGATATTGGAAAATGGTAACAGTGTTTGAATTAATTATCATCAAAAAAACAATAAGTTATATAGGCTTTAACAATAAGTTAGATACTCAATATCTAGTACTCATTGGTCATTTTAGACTCGTGTATGTTCTTATATGGTATGCCAAACAGTAGGTACCTGGTCGATAAACTAAATAAGAGATCCTTATTGAGACAATAATTTCAGAGAGGTTGCTCATATCTCGGGCACTATGTGTCTTACAACATCTTATTTATTTCCTTGGTCGCCTTCAAATAAAATTCATTTTTGACCATATCCTAAACCGGAAGAATTAATAATTACTCAAATATTTTTTTGTTCGTTATTAATAGGAGGAAATTAGCAAAGGGAAGAAAAGACACGTAGGGCGTAGGGAGTGAATGATTAAGCTAGAACAAAGGCGAGACGTCAGTAACACTAATTAAAAAAAAATTATTCATAAACGAAAAAATGGGCGGTTAAGAATATGTCTTAAGAATCGCACGGTTCAGAGTTACCTCCCTATTTATCGAGACGACGAAGTCCTCCTCGGAGTTGCACATCGCACACATACATACGTAGAGAGATCAAGAAACAAAACGCAACTCGTGCAACGTATAATTAACGAAGAACAATAAGAGATCGGAAAGATATGTCGTGGCAAGCATACGTTGATGAGCATTTAATGTGTGATGTAGGCGACGGACAAGGTCACCATCTTACCGCCGCCGCTATCATCGGCCATGACGGTAGCGTTTGGGCTCAGAGCGCTAACTTTCCTCAGGTTCAGTTTCCTAATCCTCCTCCTCGAATAGTTTGATCTATCATGTTTTGCTTTCGTTGATCTTATATTTCATATAGTCATATAAAGATACTTGCTATTTCTAACCGTTACGTTATGGATATTTTTATAGTTATATATAGATGATATAAAGTGATATATCTCTATCCATTAACGTTATGCTTTGCGATCACAACATTTTGCAATAAGTTCATTATTCCGGATTTCGGTTCAACGTTAAAAATCTGATGATGCATTAATTTGTGTTTTCAAACAGTTGAAACCTGAAGAGATAACGGGCATTATGAAGGATTTCGATGAGCCAGGTCATCTCGCTCCCACAGGCATGTTCCTCGCAGGGCTAAAGTATATGGTCATCCAAGGCGAGCCTAATGCTGTCATCCGTGGCAAGAAGGTATGTTTAGGAGACACTTTACGATTAATGCTCGATTGTTTTGCGTTTGCATCATGCACAATTAATCTAAGAAAACCTATAAATGTTTTATTCTTGGAAATATTGCATTGAATTTGAAAAAATCGATACTTGAGTCCTGACAGCCTTCCGATTCCATTTGGCGTTTGTATTTTATAGAAAATATTTTGTGAAACTTGAATTATTTTATGATAAAAAAAGATTAGCATGCAAATGCAATAGCTTAAAACAATTTGATGTCTTAGATATTTTATGAGAAACAACTCCTACCATAGTACTCCATAGACCAACTATGCTAATTAAGAGAATAACCCCTTGCAAAGATAGTCAAATATATGTTAACTTGAGAGTATTTGATTTTATGAATTTAGTTTTCAAACTCAAAACCACTAATTAATTATTACTGAAACTTGGATAGGGAGCTGGAGGGATCACGATCAAGAAAACTGGACAATCAATGGTATTTGGACTGTACGAAGAGCCAGTGACTCCAGGACAATGCAACATGGTTGTGGAGAGGTTGGGTGATTACTTGATCGAACAGGGTCTTTGAACCTTAAGGACAATGCTTTATACCTCTTTCTTTTGCTAATTCATTACACCATCTTTCCACTTTTT